>NW_023270718.1:7482638-7519253 GCF_011800145.1 Mirounga leonina
CCGAGCTCCGCTTGCTGAGCGCGGGCCGGGTCCTCGTCGGCGTCCCGGCCACTCGGAGGCCTGGACGCTCCCGCGGAGGGCGGGGCTCGCGCTCACGGCCCCGCCCGGGGCGGGGGGGCGGGGGGGGGACGCCTGGACCGCGGGCGGGAAGGCGGCCTGGAGGCCGAGGCGGGCTGGGCCGGGCCGCGGCCCCGGCAGCGGCGCCAGCCTCCCGGGCGGGCTCTGGGGACCGCGCGCCCCGCGGCCGCTCCCGCCTCCCCGGACCCCGATCTCGGCGAGGCGTTGGGCACCTTTGTCCCTTGCTCCTCCCGAAGACCTCCTGTCCCCCCCAGTCAGGCACCCCTGCTCTCTGGTCTCCGTCACGGGAGGTCCCGGCAGTTGACTCTTCTGTTCCCGTCCCCTCCCTGTCCCCCTTCGTACACGGTGGACGTGCCCAGGGGCCTGGGGCCGGGAAGGGGCCCCGCGAGCTCCCAGGCAGGTCCGGGTGGGAGGTGTAGATTCGTTCTCCCGGGGAGAACAGGTGGCCCCGAGATCAGGCCCTTTTTGCTCTTTGTATTTTATTTTGAAACTTTATGGAAGGCTTTTTATGAAAGGCGGAGGGGCGGGGGGAGCGCTGTCGCAGTCACCCTTATGTGCAAATGTCCTATACGTGTCTCAGAGATAAGCTGGGACGTGGTGGAGGAAGGACCTAGAGGAGGAAGGAGTGAGGACAGAGGTGGGGATGGGGGACCCCAAACATCCACACTAATGTGTGACTCTCCAGGCCCCTCCTGGAGTCTCTGGGCCCCAGTGTCTGTTCTTCACATGGCCAGTCTGGTGCCTTTGGTCTTACAGCCTGAACGTGGGGAGGTGGGACTTGAGGGCGAGGCCCGGAGGCGGAGAGGCCCGGTAACCTGGGCCAGGGCCTGCCCCTGTGAGTGGGAAAGCACACAGCAAAGAGGAAGCCCTTCCTGATCCCAGCACCCCCAGGCCAGACCCCAAGGTTCAAGCGCCTCAGGCCCAGTCCCCTCTGCTCTTCCTGACTGGAAACTGGACTTTATAGCATTTTTATATAATTCAACATTGTCAGAGTTGGAAAGACCTTGGAGATCCACCAGTCCCTGCCCCCTTCACCCCTTCCACAGACAGGTAGTGAGGTTCAGAAACTGAAAGGATCACACACAGCCAGATAAGGACGGTGAAACTAGAATAAAAAGCTCAGCTCCCTTGGGGCGCCTGGGTGGCTCAGATGGTTGAGCGTCTGCCTTCGGCTCAGGTCATGATCCCAGTGTCCTGGGATCGAGTCCCGCATCGGGCTCCCTGCTCCTTGGGAGCCTGCTTCTCCCTCTGTCTCTCTCTCTCATGAATAAATAAATAAAATCTTTAAAAAAAAAAAAAAAGGCTCAGCTCTCAATTCAGTGTCGTTTGCAGTGCAGGGCACGGCCTCCCAACTGCTGGTCAATTATTAAAATTTCTGTTCCCCTGGGCCCTGCCCAAGGATGGCCTGTGTCTGCGGGCCGTTAGAATGCATGACAACCTCCGGGCGATGGCGAAGACCTGCCCCCCTGGGATCAGTGCCGTCCTGGGCAGCTCCGGCCACCACGGGCTTCAGGTCCAGCGTTCGGGCAGCAGCCTCCTCCCTCAGGAAGCCCAGGAGCAGGGCTGATGGCCACCCGTCCTTCGGCCTTTCCAGGAGGCCAAGGGCTCTGGCGTTCTGTTTTCTGTTGCAGATGTCACCAGGGACTCAGGAAATAACTGCATGAGCTGTCAGTGGACTGAGAAGCGAATTCCCAGGGTTTGAACCTCCCGGGGTTTTGAGTCAGTATTAAAAGCTTGAGAACAGGGATTATGGATGGCACCGGGCTGGGGGCTGCCATGCTTTTATTTTCCTTCATGCATGTTGTTTTCAGATCCAGAATGAGTCTTTTACCACTTTGGCTATTATTCTGCCTGGTCAAAAACAGGACCCCCACTGACAAAGTTCAGGTAAGCCAGGACAGAGAGCTGGTTAGGAATGGCTTTTCCTCTTGACAGGCAGGGACGGAGGCCTTAGGAAGACAGGAATGAAGGTCTTCATTGAGAGGCAGCCCAAGCATGGGGGGCGGGGGGGGTCTCAAAGGGTGACCTTTGAGCCCACAGCATCCTATTATGAACCTGCCAGAAATGCAAATCCTTGGTCCCCATCTCCACGAATCAGAAACTGAGGCAGCACCCAGCAGTCCTTTTTGATGAGCCCTCCAGTGATCACGAAGCGGAAGATCTGAGCAGGAGTGGGCTCAGTCCTACTTTGGCTGCCCCTACGGCCTCTTGGGTTGGGGGGGAGCGGCCAGGGGGGTAAGGTGGTCTCCTTTCTCTCTGTGCCTCCTCCTTGCCTCGGGAGTCCGACATGAACAGGTGAAGTTTCTTCATGAATTTGTTGTTACTGGGATGACTGCTATTATGGCCAATATGTAAATGTGATTCTGAATTCATATTTATAGGCCACGTTAGTGACATTACTCAAACATCTGTGTTTTTGTGAAGTTGTTTGCTTCAGTTATTTTTTTTTATATTTCAGCCTAGGGGCGCCTGGGTGGCTCAGTTGGTTAAGCGTCTGCCTTTAGCTCAGGTCATGATCCCAGGGTCCTGGGATCAAGCCCCGCATCGGGCTCCCTGCTCAGCGGGAAGCCTGCTTCTCCCTCTCCCACTCCCCCTGCTTGTGTTCCCTCTCTCGCTGTTTCTCTCTCTGTCAAATAAAATCTTTTTTAAAAAATCCTTGATTTAGGGGTGCCTGGGTGGCTCTGTCGTTAAGCGTCTGCCTTCGGCTCGGGTCATGATCCCAGGGTCCTGGGATCGAGCCCCGCATCAGGCTCCCTGCTCGGCGGAAAGCCTGCTTCCCCCTCTCCCACTCCCCCTGCCTGTGTTCCCTCTCTCGCTGTGTCTCTCTCTGTCAAATAAATAAATAAAATCTTTAAATAAAAAATTAAAATAAAATAAGAATTACCTGAAAACATAAAGCAGGAAACAACAGAAGTAAAGGAACCAACATTTGCAATTTCCAAAAGCAAGGAATTTTAGGAGAAAAAGGTGACACGGCTTCTGGCCCCAGACACAAGGCTTACCTGACTCGCAGCCATTTCTTCTTTCACCTCGTCCTCTAGATTTCTTCCTCTTGAGATATTTGTGGAAAACTCACACAGCTGCAACCGGATCATTTGCCTTTAAAGCCCCCAGCAGAGCCTCTTCACCTGTAAACTGCTCGCCTGCAGGCATGACTTTGAAATGCAAAGAAGCCCCAAATTCCTAGTCCTTTGTGTCAGGAGCTATTCAGAAACTGAGCTCCTACAAGGAAACCAATCCCTGACTTTTCCTTCTCTGCTTTTTGGGGGGCCTCCCCTCCCACAGACGCCCACAAATTCAGCTACAGAATAGGAACCCTGTGCTCCACAGACCTGACCCTCCCAGACTCATGTCGCAGAGACCGTGTTCCTCTAATTGAGTCAGAGCTCTCAATTCTCCCTTTTCTTTTTAAGATTTTCTTTATTTATTCATGAGAAACAGAGAGAGAGGCAGAGGGAGAAGCAGGCTCTCCAGGGAGCAGGGGGAGCCCGATGTGGGACTGGATCCCAGGATCCTGGGATCATGAGCAGAGCTGAAGGCAGACGCTTAACCGACTGAGCCACCCAGGCGCCCCTGCTCTCAATTCTCATAAAATAACCTGAAGCCCTCGTACTTAACCCTGGTTCACTTAGAATCACCTGGAGCCCTCAATGAACACAACACTGTCCTTTCCACCCACACCAGTGGACAGACTCTGAGGGAGAGGGCGCCGGTGAGGATCATCTTTGAAACTCGACACGTGATCCTACTGGGGAGCATTTGGGGAGGGGACCAGGCAAAGCACGGTGACCAGGGCTGTAGTTGTGAGCAGATTTAGATCCATGCCTTCTCCACTGATGAGAGTTTCTGGGATGACACATTCTCCCTTTCTGCTACACGGAGGGAGATGCCTTACAAATGGAGCTTTCCCTTATAAATGCAAATATCTCTTACAAAAGTAAACATACTGGGCGCCTGGGTGGCTCAGTTGGTTAAGCGACTGCCTTCCGCTCAGGTCACGATCCCGGAGTCCTGGGATCGAGTCCCACATCAGGCTCCTGGCTCAGCAGGGAGCCTGCTTCTCCCTTTGTTCCTTTCCCCTCTCATGCTGTTTCTCTCTCTCTCTCAAATAAATAAACAAAATCTTCAAAAAAATAAATAAATAAAGGTGGGGCGCCTGGGTGGCTCCGTCGTTAAGCGTCTGCCTTCGGCTCAGGTCATGATCCCAGGGTCCTGGGATCGAGCCCCTCATTGGGATCCCTGCTCTGCGGGAAGCCTGCTTCTCCCTCTCCCACTCCCCCTACTTGTGTTCCCTCTCCCGCAATCTCTCTATCTCTGTCACATAAATAAATAAAATCTTAAAAAAAAAAAGTAAACCTACTGGGTTTCAGAGTTTTTCCTTTCTCTATTGCTTCTTTAAAGTTACACCCTAAAATAATCCTTAAGCCAAAGAGACATATTTTGGGGTGGCAAATGCTTCCCTTCCATAGGTAAATGTTTATTTTCGAAAGTAACCTCCAGTTTTCCAAAGTGAATGTCCTTTTCACACTCCCATCGGCAATATATGTGAATTCTAATTCGACATTTTCACTGAATTTTGGTGTTATCCTTTTTCTTTATTTAAGCCATTCTAGAAAATATTGAGTGTTTTTTCACTGTCAAATACGAAACGGTCTTACTATATTTGTCCTGGTGACGAAAATTGAAACTGATTAAAAGCATGAAGTTGAACAAAAACCGTGGGGGCTGGTGGCTTAGTCGGTTAAGCGTCTACCTTTGGCTCAGGTCAGGATCTCAGGGTCCTGGGATCGAGTCCCGCATCAGGCTCCCTGCTCAGGGGGGAGTCTGCTTCTCTCTCTCCCTCTGCCCCACCCCCCGCTCGTGCTCTCTCAAATAAATAAAATCTTTTAAAGAAGCTTAACAAAAACCAAAATTGCTGCATTAAAACATCAAGTGCCGGGGCGCCTGGGTGGCTCAGTCATTAAGCGTCTGCCTTCGGCTCAGGTCATGGTCCCAGGGTCCTGGGATCGAGTCCCGCATCGGGCTCCCCGCTCGGCGGGGAGTCTGCTTCTCCCTCTCCCACTCCCCCTGCTTGTGTTCCCTCTCTCACTGTGTCTCTCTCTGTCAAATAAATAAATAAAATCTTAAAAAAAAAAAAAATCAAGTGCCGTGAGAACTTTTTTCTCTCTTCCCAAACCTCCCCGCTGATCTTCTCAGCCTTTTGTTTCAGGAATCTGGTTCCACCCTGATAACATGATCAACACAGCTGGAAGCACAAACACAATTCCTGTTGAAACTGAAACCGGCTAGATCCTGCATTTCCCCACAAAACCCCAGCCCCTGCCTCTGGGGGGGCTTGCAGTTTTGAAGGCCCCGACCTGCTGCAGCCTCCTTTGGTGACAAAACAATAAAGCTGTTCCTCTTTCTCCCCAACTCTGTCTTCACCTTCCATTTTGGGTCTGAAGCATGGAGATCAGTTTTCAACAACAAACTGAGTGTGTAGGAGAGGAAAACGCTTTTCTTTGTCTCTTCTCAATTCTTTAGCTCATCTAATAATTAAGCTGTCATAAGACAGATTCACAAGGGAAAAAGTAAGTTTGGGAACCTCAAAAATAGGAGGCTCAAAGACAGGTGATTGATGGTTCCAAAACACTGTGACTTAAAGATAAGGGCACAGGGATTTAGAATTTCAAAACGGGGGAAGTCCTTCACAGGAAAAAGGAAAGAGCACATGCTGTTGATGAGGGAAGCTGACACCCCACAACCCCCCCCCCATGGGACATATGTGACATTCCTCAGGCACTCCTGGCTGTCCAAACACTAAGGAAAGGAAAAACAAATAGCTGACTTTGATCAGGCATGAGTCTCCCTCAGCTTACGAATGTCTTAGCAATCTACAAAAACAAAGCATTTCTATCAATAACCTAGTTTCCAGAAGGAAATGCAGATACAATTAAATGTCCTTATAACCTGCAGCCCATTGACAGATACCTGAGGCAGCCTGAGTGTAAGGCTCCTCCAGGAATCTCCCAACTATCTTCATGTTAATACCTTGTTAGAGGGAAAACATCCTTGACAATAGCAAGGCCTCCAATATCCTGTGAGTCGTCTTTAACATATGAAAATCCTTTTGAGGGGCTCCTGGGTGGCTCAGTCATTAAGTGGCTGCCTTCGGCTCAGGTCATGATCCCAGCGTCCTGGGATCGAGCCCCGCATCGGGCTCCCTGCTCTGCGTGGAGCCTGCTTCTCCCTCTCCCACTCCCCCTGCTTGTGTTCCTGCTCTCGCTGTGTCTCTGTCAAATAAATAAATAAAATCTTTAAAAATAAATAAATAGGGCGCCTGGGTGGCTCAGTTGGTTAAACGACTGCCTTCGGCTCAGGTCATGATCCTGGAGTCCCGGGATCGAGTCCCGCATCGGGCTCCCTGCTCGGCGGGAAGCCTGCTTCTCCCTCTCCCACTCCCCCTGCTTGTGTTCCCTCTCTCGCTGTGTCTCTCTCTGTCAAATAAATAAATAAAATCTTTAAAAATAATAATAATAAATAAATAAATAAATAAATAATAAAAAATTAAAAAAAGAAAAAAGAAAACCCAGGCCTGCCAAGCCCTAGACCGGAGGTCCACAAACTTTTTCTGAAAAGTATTTTCAGCCTTTGTGGACCATAGGATCTCTATGTTGAATCATCTCTGCTCTTGAACCATGAAGGCAGCCATATCTGTTATGTAAACAAATAGGTGGGTCTGTGTTCTAATAAAACTTTATTTACAAACACAAGTGATGGGCCTATCGCCAACATCTGTCCTAGAACAACGCTTTTTGAAATCCGAATGAATCACCAGAATAAGAACTGAAGTAAGCCAGGAAATATGTGTTCTAGGATGCAATGGGAGACTTTTTTTGCCCCTTCCTCAGTTTTCAGATCTGTAAAAGTGGGAAATGGGGCGCCTGGGTGGCTCAGTCGTTGAGCGTCTGCCTTCGGCTCAGGTCGTGATCCCAGGGTCCTGGGATCGAGCCCCGCATCGGGCTCCCTCCTCAGCGGGGAGCCTGCTTCTCCCTCTCCCACTCCCCCAGCTTGTGTTCCCTCTCTCGCTGTGTCTCTCTCTGTCAAATAAATAAATAAAATCTTTTAAAAAATAAATAAATAAAAAATAAAAAGTTAATCTTTGGTATTCTCTCTCTTCTCATCTAATATCAGCTTCAGAAAAGAGGAAAAGCCTTCCGTTTGCAGCAACAGAATAAAAGTGGAGGACATTTTGTTAAGTTAAATAAGCCACACATAGAAAAAAAGATACATTATATGAAATCACATATATGCAGAATCGGAAAAAAGGCAAAATAGAGAAGATAAGCATTTTTGTTGCCAGGGGTTGTGGATGGGGGGAATGTTGAGATGTTGATCAAATGGTAAAAAGGTTAATTATGCAGGATGCATGAGCACTGTTCAATGTACAGCATGGCGACTACAGTTAATAGGAGTGTATCGTGCCCTTGAAATTTGCTAGGAGAGAGCATGTTAAGTGTTCTCACTAATGTGGAGGACAAAGGCAAAAGAAAAAATTTTTCTTTTCTTTTTTTAAAGATTTTATTTATTTATTTATTTATTATTTGAGAGAGAGAGGGTGAGAGACAGAGAGCACGAGAGGGGAGAGGATCAGAGGGAGAAGCAGACTCCCCGCCGAGCAGGGAGCCCGATGCGGGACTCGATCCCGGGACTCCGGGATCATGACCTGAGCCGAAGGCAGTCGCTTAACCAACTGAGCCACCCAGGCGCCCGGAATGTGTTTAGTTTTTAAAATAATTCTTCATTCTAATTTTTTTAAAAGATTTTATTTATTTATTTGAGAGAGAGAATGAGAGAGAGAGAGCATGAGACGGGGGAGGGTCAGAGGGAGAAGCAGACTCTCCGCTGAGCAGGGAGGTGGGGGATGCGGGACTTGATCCTGGACTCCAGAGTCATGACCTGGGCCCAAGGCAGTCGCTTAACCAACTGAGCCACTCAGGCACCCAAGGAATGTGTTTATTATGATGTAGGAAATAACATTAGGGTTCAAAGCCAATGGCCAAGAATTCTTGACCCATCTTTGGTGCAAAAAGGTGGTTTTATTAAAGCACAGGGACAGGACCTGTGGGCAGAAAGGGCTGCACCAGGGTCATGACGAGTGACCCATTATATACTTTCAAGGTGGGAGGGGGCTGGGGATAGTGTAAGTCTCTAAGGAATTTTGGAAGCAAGGTTTTCAGGACTTTCAGGGGGCTAGCTATTGTTGGGAAAAGGTCACTTATTACCATTTAATAAAACCTTATCAGGAGATGCTTTGGTATATAGGTGGGTTATATGCTTGGGGGATGATTGCCAACGTGTGTCTTGGGGGGTTGGAGATAAAGGAAGTCTCCAAAAGAATTTTTATATGTTAAAGTAGACTTAAGAGAATCCTGGGGTGGGGTTGGGCTAGGATTGCCTTTTGCCCTCAGCAAAGTGTCAACGTTGAGGCAGTTGAGTCCCTAGGGAAATGTCAGTCTATTTCATGGACTCGTCAGTGGGCTGTAGGTAGTAAGGAAATTTAGTAATTTTTCTTCTACCTTTGTTTCCCACATCCTATTCCATTGACTGCCATAATTATTTTGTAACCAGGACCCAAGGGTGCAAGAACACCTGGCTCCAGTGGTCCCACACCTAGTTCAGCCACTCACGGCTGACAAAATCCAAAGGCAAGAAAGACGACCTTGGCTGCCTCAGGTTTGACCTCAGACTTTCCCGCTGGGTTCCTTCCAGCTTGTCTCCTGGCTCAGCAGGAAGACCCTGAGGGCAAAGCATCCCCTGAAGGGAACTGAAGCTACTGGTCAAGCAACCGGGACCGCCCCGAGCCAGAAAGACCCCACCCCCGATGGACTCCCAGACAAGGACAGATTTGACCTTGGCTGCCTGCCTGCAGGTACCCCCTCACTTTTGCCCCCCCCCATTTTTCTTATATAAACCTGGAAATATTTCCAGCACTTTGGAGACAGTCTTTGAGACATTACCTGGCTGTCTTCCCGGTGTGGGCCTCCCTGAAAGAACTTCCTCTCGTCTACCCACCCCCCCGCCAATGTGTCTTTCTGCCTTGGATTTTGTCAGCAGTGAGTGGCCAAACCTGGTCCGTTTGGGACCCCAGGAGCCACGGGCTCTTGCACCCCTCCCTGCGCCCTGGCCAACAGCAAACAGATGAGTGGTGGTCAGTGGAGTAACATCTCAAAGATGGTCTCCAAATTGCTGGGATAATATTCAGCTTTGAAAAAAGAAACAGATCTTGTCACATGATACAACATGGTTAAAATGTGATGATGACATAGAAATGTTGAGGTTCAGAGCCGATGGCCAAGAAAGAATTCTTGAGATGTCTTTGGTGCAAAAAAGGTGGTTTTATTAAACCACGGGACAGGACCGATGGGCAGATAGAGCTGCGCTTAGATTAGCATAGATTCTATGCTTTCAAGTCGGGATGGGGTTTGGGACAGCACCAGCCCCCAAGGTATTATGGAAACAAGGTTTCTGGGACCTTCAGGGGTCTAGCTGTAGTTAGGAAAAGGTCATTTGTTACTGTCTAATCAAACCTTAGTAATGCGGTGCCTGGGTGGCTCAGTCAGATAAGCATCACACTCTTGATTTCAGGGTCAAGAGATCAAGTTCCAAGTCAGGCTCCATGCTGATTGCAGAGTCGGCTTGACATTCTCTCTCTTCCTCTCCCTCTGCTCCTCACCCCCCTTCACACACTCTCTTAAAAAAATAAATAATAAATAAGGCCTTGATCATGAGACCCTTCAGATGTATATTGGTGGGCCATATTCTTGGAGGATGATTGCTAACATATTTGGGGGGTAAAGATAATGGAAGTTTCCAAAGGAATTTTTATATGTTAACGTAGACTCACAGGATCCTGGGAGGTTGGGATAATGTTATTGTAAGATTGTCTTTGGCCCGGGCGCCTGGGTGGCTCAGTTGGTTAAGCGACTGCCTTCGGCTCAGGTCATGATCCTGGAGTCCGGGGATCGAGTTCCCGCATCGGGCTCCCTGCTCGGCAGGGAGTCTGCTTCTCCCTCTGGCCCTCCCCCCTCTCCTGTGCTCTCTCTCATTCTCTCTCTCTCAAATAAATAAATAAAATCTTAAAAAAAAAAAAAAAAAAGATTGTCTTTGGCCCTTAGCAAAGTATTAACATCGAAGCAGCTGAGCTCCCAGAAGAAGGTCATGCTACCTGATGAAGTTTTAGAATGTTAAGTGCTGTTCAGTGGGGTGGAGTCCGGAGCTGACAATTAAGAAAGAATTCTTGAGACATCTTTGGTGTAAAATGGCGGTTATTAAAGCACAGGGACAGGACCCGTGGGCAGAAAGAGCTGCTGCCCCAGGCTTGTGAGGGGTGGCTGATTATATACTATGGGGTTGGGGGAGGTAAGGGAAATGGAAGTTTCAAAAGGATTTTTGTATATTAAAGAAGACTCACAGGCAAGGAGACCTTGCCATTGTCAAGTGAAGGTTGTTTACCCCTCTAGTAAGGCATTAACATTAAGATAGTTGGGAACTTCCTGGAAGAATGTCACACAGGTCCCACCCAGGAGTGAGAGGTGGGGGGAGGTTGCAGGGTGTCCGCTTATGCTTTGTCTTCAGCCAGCCTTCTGCTCCCTCATCATACCTGTTTCAAGGATTTGTCAATGGGCTGTAGGCAGTAAGGAAATTAAAAATTTTTTTCTTTTGCCGCTGTTTCCCGTATCTATGACATTACGCTAAGTGAAGTAAATGAGTCACAGAGAAAGAAACACTGATTTCACTTATGTGACTAACCTAATGTAGTGAAAGAGAAGGAAGGAAGAAGGAAGGAAAGGCGAGGGCGAGGAAGGTAGAAAGAAAAAAAAGGAGGAAAGTATAGTTGCTGGAGCTTAGAATAGAGAAACATGCGGAAGTGGTTGTTTAACAGGTACTAATTTTCTGCTTTGCAAGATGAGAAATTCCAGAGGTTGGTTTTACAACATAAATATACTTCACTCTACAGATTAAAGTGGTTAAAATGGGGGCGCCTGGGTGGCTCAGTCGGTTAAGCGTCTGCTTTTGGCTCAGGTCATGATCCTGGGGTCCTGGGATCAAGTCCTGCATGGGGCTCCTTGCTCAGCAGGGAGCCTGCTTCCCCTCTGCCCCTACCCCCCACTCGTGCGCTCTCTCTCGCAAAAATAAAATCTTAAAAAAATAAAAATAGGGCGCCTGGGTGGCTCAGTTGGTTAAGCGACTGCCTTCGGCTCAGGTCATGATCCTGGAGTCCCGGGATTGAGTCCCGCATCGGGCTCCCTGCTCTGCAGGGAGTCTGCTTCTCCCTCTGACCCTCCCCCCTCTCATGTGCTCTCTCTCTCATTCTCTCTGTCTCAAATAAATAAAATCTTAAAAAAAAAAAAAAATAAATAAATAAATAAAATAGTTAAAATGGAAAATTTTATGGCATATGTTTACAACCACAATTAAGAGTAAACTATAAAACCTAAAATTGATACAACATTGAGTTTTAAAACATTACCTTCAATTCAGAGAGGCATTTCTCTCACAAAGGGAATATAAATTCATCCTTAAATAGATGATGACCTTAATTCTAACAATTCACCAAGGGAGGATAAAACAGCCACTGACCACTAAACCGAGAAAAGAAACATGATAATTCATGAACCAACAATGTATGGGTAATATTTATACAAAACAAAGACCCACGTAATTTTATTGGCAATTGACAGATGGCTGATTCCTATTTGAAGTAAATCCTACACAGCCTTAAAATGTACTAAGTTGAAAACTGTCATCCACAAACAGAACAGAGATAAAAAATAAAAGCACGATTAATTAATGTTGTGGAAACTGTCATACAAAAGGAAGCATTGTTATGGAATTGTAAAATAAGAATGAGAGAAATTTTAACCCCCCAAATTTCTGAATAAATTATAGATATTTTTTTAAAAAATGATCCATGTGTATAACTGTAGTTTTATTATTATTAATGTTGTTTTTAAAGATTTTATTTATTTGACAGAGAGAGAGACAGCGAGAGCAGGAACACAAGCAGGGGGAGTGGGAGAGAGAGAAGCAGGCTTCCCGCTGAGCAGGGAGCAGGATGTGGGGCTCGATCCCAGGACCCCGGGATCATGACCTGAGCCGAAGGCAGACGCTTAACGACTGAGCCACCCAGGCGCCCTATTATTATTTTTTTAAGATTTTATTTATTTATTTGAGAGAGAGAGCACAAACGGGGAGCAGCAAGCAGAGGGAGAAGCAGGCTCCCTAGGACTCGATCCCAGCACCCTGGAATCATGACCTGAGCAGAAGGTAGCTGCTTAACCAAATGAGCTACCCAGGCACCCAAGAAAAAGGAAATTTTGAAGTGAAATACAGGATTAGATGTTCTCATTTTAGGGAGGTGCCTTGTACTCGGATGAAATTACTGACTGCGATTTTGTAAGATGATGTTTGAGGCCTCCATAAGATTGGAAATCATAAAGTAGAAGATACGTGATATCTGTCTCCAGTGTTTACAACTTTTCTGAACGTAATGTTCTGACCACTCCCCTTACATATTTCTGTCATGAGGCAAAATGAAGTTTTAAAAATGACTTCACACAAATTCCTCAGAAATATGCACAGATTTCTCCAGGTCCCCAAAAGCAATGGAAACACAGATATATCATGCAGGCCCTCACAGGCAATGGAAAGTTCTTTGGCCCTTACTGTGAATATGATGGAAGGCCAAGGGAGCAGAAAGAGAATCCTTAGAGGATGTAGGAGAATGGGGAGTGTTAGATGGGATTGTCGCCATGTGATAGCAAGGGAAATGAGCTTAATCTTACAGAAAATTATTTTCATTCAACAAAGTTTCCCAAACCACGTTTTAAGGTCTGGCTTCCTCCTTGACTTCTGGACCTCACATCTGTCATCTGCTTCATTCATTCCCACCAACCTGGATGTAAGGCTACTCTCTCCTTTCTCTTAATATCCCAGCCTCCTCCTTCGACTCCAAAAAGGCAACCAGGTCTGGCTTAGGTATAGCAAGACTTACTTACTTACTTATTTATAAAGATTTTATTTATTCATTTGAGAGAGATAATGAGAGAGAGTGCGAGCAGGGGGGAAAGGGATAAGCAGGCTCTCCACTGAGCAGGGAGCCCCATGTGGGGCTTGATCCCTGGACCCCAGGATCACGACCCAAGCCAAATGCAGATGCATCACGGACTGAGCCACCCAGGTGCCCCAAGACCCACTTATTAAAAAAAAAAAATGAATATGAATTTTGCTGGAGAGTCTCTAATTTTCTTTCTTTCTTTTTTTTTTTTTTTAAAGATTTTATTTATTTATTTGAGAGAGAGACAGAGAGAGAGAGCAGGAGAGGGGGGAGGGTCGGGAGGGTCAGAGGGAGAAGCAGACTCCCTGCCGAGCAGGGAGGCCGATGCGGGACTCGATCCAGGGACTCGATCCAGGGACCCGATCCCAGGACTCCAGGATCATGACCTGAGCCGAAGGCAGTCGCTTAACCAACTGAGCCACCCAGGCGCCCGAGTCTCTAATTTTCAATCCAGTATTCTCCTCAGTAGAGAAGACATTGTAGAATTCTAGAAAATTATTTCCCAAAATACTGTTTTCTACAGCCCCTTTTAGAACACACAGGAGGGATTTCCAAAGTTCAGATCTTGAGCTCCACTTCCGAGTATAATAGAAACAAAAACAAAGGGCGGGAAATGGAGTTTAAGTTGGGAACAGTATCATTTTATACAACTGCATTTTTAAAAAAGATTTTATTTTTTTATCTTACGGAGAGAGAGAGAACAAGTAGGGGGCAGCAGAAGCAGAAGAAGAAGCAGGCTCCTCACTGAGCAGGGAGTCCCATGCAGGACTCAATCCCGTAACCCTGGGATCATGACCTGAGCCAGAGGCAGACGTCTAACTGACTGAGCCACCCAGGGATCCCTATACAACTGCATTTTTAGAATTACCACTAATCTACGGTAAATAATGATGTTACCTTAAGGAAGGAAGGGGAAGCTAAAGATGAAACACCGTGAAGATTTTTTTCTCTGCACCTATAAACCCTTACTTATGTCCCTTACTGCAGGGATCTGAATTCCAGTCACGCAAAGAAGAATCTTTGAAGACATACTCTTTAAAGGAAGGAACAAAACTCTGAGTGTGGTTTGGGAAATCTGGAAGGAAGATATCCTCACCCACGAAGAGTAGGTGTCCGTAGGTCACTAACATCACATCCCTATAGGTCAGCAGCCCCAGAAATAAGTAACACATTGACCAAGTGGTGATGGGTAGGATTCAAATTTACTGAAGATGAAGTTAGGAGAACTGTTTCTGGCTTAGGTGTTTTCCCTACTTTATCCAATAAGATCATTTTCAACACAGTAATATGCTGTAATGTATTCTCTAGCTCTGAAGTAAGAGGATGGCATATGACCCCCCAAAACAATAAAAATACTGTATGTTTCTCCTACATGTATTATAAAATAATGGTATCAACCCAAGCATGTACATTTTAGAGTATTTATGTCATACAGTAAAAGTTGTGTATATTTATTAGAAGGAAATGTTGATAGTTTATTTTTTATTTATTTATTTTTTAAAGATTTTATTTATTTGACAGAGAGAGACACAGCGAGAGAGGGAACACAAGCAGGGGGAGTGGGAGAGGGAGAAGCAGGCTTCCCGCGGAGCAGGGAGTCCGATGCGGGGCTCAATCCCAGGGCCCTGGGATCATGACCTGAGCCAAAGGCAGACGCTTAACGACTGAGCCACCCAGGCACCCAAAATGTTAATAGTTTAGAAGTGAACTTATAAAATTCTAATGTGAAATCCAATTTCACAACAGGGAATCAGAGACCTTATTAAAAATGTCAACTCTGGGCCCCTGGGTGGCTCATTTGGTTAAGCGACTGCCTTCGGCTCAGGTCATGATTCTGGAGTCCTGGGATCGAGTTCCACATCGGGCTCCCTGCTCAGCGGGGAGTCTGCTTCTCCCTCTGACCCTCCCCACTCTCATGCTCTCTGTATCTCATTCTCTCTCAAATAAATAAATAAAATCTTAAAAAAAAAAATGTCAACTCAAAAAAAAAATCAATTCTGATTCAGGAGTTCTGGAGTGGGATCTGGGTCTGCATTTCTAACAAGCCATCAGCCTTTGGGCTAATAAGAATCTCTTCTCCTTGCAATGGATCATCATGGGAAATGTTGGTTATACTACCAAGGCTTTGGTAGTAATGTCATATTTGAGAGCGTTATAGACTCAGATGTGAACAGATAGCTTTAAGGAACTAAGGTCACCTTTATGAAACCAATAAAGCCCCTTGAAATAATCTGCATGGTACCTTGCTTGCAGTGTTTTCAAGAGCCTTACCAGGTGATTAAATGAGTTCACTTTCTGGCAGGCATAAGAACCTGAAGATACTTTGGGGACTCAAGAAGAGAAGAAGTACCCACATCTATAGGTATTACAGGTGAATTTGATGGCAAGTATTTGGCCTGGCTTCTTAAGTTCACAAGGCTTTAAAAATTCATTCTGAGGGGCACCTGGGTGGCTCAGTTGGAAGAGCATCCAACTCTTGACCTTGGGGTCATAAGTTTGAGCCCACACTGGGTGTAAAGATTACAAAAAACAAAACAAGCAAATCAACCAAACAAAAACACTTAAAAAAAATAAAAGTTCAGTCTGAAATTCCTTATAAAGAGTTCCAGCAAAGCAGATTTCAAAGACCCTATATAGCCAGTCACTATTCATGCTGCACTTATATAAATAATTAGGCCAAGCTTGTTAAAACTAGGCTTATTTTTGGGGGCGCCTGGGTGGCTCAATCGTTAAGCCTCTGCCTTTGGCTCAGGTCATGATCCCGGGGTCCTGGGATCGAGCCCCGCATCGGGCTCCCTGCTCCTTGGGAGCCTGCTTCTCCCTCTGCCTCTCTCTCTCTGTCTCTCATGAATAAATAAATAAAATCTTTAAAAAAAAAAATTAGGCAAAATATTTTAACACATATTTCACTGAAGATGATATATGAATGGTAAATAAGCATATGAAAATAAGTTCAGTATTATTAATATTTAAGGAAATACAAATGAAAACCACTACACATACTCATTTTGATGGGAAACATTAAAAGACTGAAAAAAACATTAAAAGTTGAAGGTATTAAAAAAAACAGAACTTGGGGCACCTGGGTGGCTCAGTTGTTAAGAGTCTGCCTTTGGCTCAGGTCATGATCCCAGGGTCCTGGGATCGAGCCCCGCATCGGGCTCCCTGCTCGGCGGGAAGCCTGCTTCTCCCTCTCCCACTCCCCCTGCTTGTGTTCCCTCTCTCGCTCTCTGTCAAATAAATAAATAAAATCTTAAAAAAAAATAAAACTAGGCTCATTTTACAAACAAATAGTCTCGATTCACTATGTTTGTTAAAGAGGAGGTTAATTTTAGAGAGAAAAATTCTATTTTCATAACAAACTTTTATGGATGTTGGATTCCAATTGTGATGTTGTTTGCCTATAAAACTGGCTAGATCCTGAATTCTCCTGGTTTCCTCTAGTATCTGGCTATGACTCTGCAAACTAAGTTTTCCAATTTTATCCCATTCCCTTGACTTGGATTCACTGAGGACCAAAACTTCCCTTTGTTCCTACAAACTGAAGCTAGTTGACTCCACGTAAACTTCAGAGAAACTGCCCAAATGGCCCATGTTTACACAATCTTCTTGCCTCTTGCTCTGTGGACCACTCAGAAAGCTCAACGGCAGACCAGGAAAATCTGTCAGATTGCCACTGCCTGGACTCCATCTGAAGAGGCCTGAAGCCTGACATCTAGAAATCTTCCCACTGGCAGAACTCAGGATTCCAACATTGAGTTTATCATTCTTTCAACCATTTACCTCTGTTTTAATCATGCAATTTCTTGATACACTCAGAAATCCCACAAGTGAGAAAAGCTTTTTTTTTTTTTTTACAAAATAAGATGGCTTGGGGCGCCTGCGTGGCTCAGTTGGTTAAGCATCTGTCTGCCTTCGGCTCAGGTCGTGATCTCAGGGTCCTGGGATCGAGCCCCGCGTCAGGCTCCTTGCTCAGCAGGGAGCCTGCTTCTCTCTCTGCCGCTCCCCCTGCTTGTGCTCTCTCTTTCTCTGACAAATAAATAAGATCTTTAAAAAAAATTTTAAAAGTTAGAAAAGAATTCAATTAATATTTGCACATTTATATCCATTTCAGCTTTACACACAAGAGCCCAAAATAGGTACAATCAACTTAAATACCTATGCATAGTTAAAGGGATAAAGAAAACATGCAGCATATACACATCATGAAACATTTTCAAGCCTTGAGAAGATACAGATATTGTGACATAATACAACTTGGATAAACCTTGAGGACATTATGTCAAGTGAAACAAATGAGTCACAAAGAGATTCTGTAGGAATCCACTTGTGTGAGTAATCTAAGGTACTGAAACTCATAAAAAATTAAAACGGTACCTGCCAGGGACTTAGGGTAGAGGGAAATAAGAAAGTGGTTGTTTAACAGGTATTAAGTTTTACTTTTGCAAGAAGAGAAAGTAACAGAACTTGTTTGCCCAGTAATGTGATAGGTGAAGTAATTACTGTTCACACAATAATTCGAAATGTTCAGTCCACAATACTTTGATGGTAAATTTTATGCCTTTTTTTTTTTTTTAAGATTTTATTTATTTATTTGACAGAGAGAGACACAGCTAGAGAGGGAACACAAGCAGGGGGAGTGGGAGAAAGAGAAGCAGGCTTCCTGCGGAGCAGGGAGCCCAATGTGGGGCTTGATTCCAGGACCCTGGGATCATGACCTGAGCCGAAGGCAGACGCTCAAGGACTGAGCCACCCAAGCGCCCCTTTTATGCCATTTTTTTAACCACAATTAGAATTAAAAAAAAAATACAAAAAGGGAATAAATAGATGATGAAATAGATTTAATTTTCATGACTATTCAGGATAAAGTAATGATTGACCATTAACCAAGAATAGAAATAAAGAAATTATGAGCAGAGTTGGAGTGATAAAATGACAGAGAATTCTGTTTGCAATAGACACATGGCTGGGATATACACTTGAATTAAACCCCAGATCTCTTTAAAAATAGTGAGTTGAAAGTTTTGATCCAAGGGGCACCTGGGTGGCTCAGTCGGTTAAGCGTCTGCCTTCGGCTCAGGTCATGATCCCAGGGTCCTGGGATTGAACCCCCCATCGGGCTCCCTGCTCCGTGGGAAGCCTGTTTCTCCCTCTCCCGCTCCCCCTGCTTGTGTTCCCTCTCTTGCTGTGTCTCTCTCTGTGTCAAATAAATAAATAAAACCAAAAAAAAAAAAAGAAAATTTTGATCCAAAATCATAATATATTTGTAAAAATCTAAAACACGATTGACTAATATCTGGATCCTACCAAAAATTGGAGATACAGAGTTGTAAATGGAAAAACAAGATAAAATTCATCATCTAAATTCTGAATACAACATAGATGTACTATTAAAAAAGATTTCTTCCATATAACTAGAAGTTTTTTTTTTTTTTTTAAAGATTTTATCCATTTATTTGAGAGAGAGAGAGAGTGAGCACGAGAGGGGGGAGAGAGAGAAGCAGACTCCCCGCTGAGCAGGGAGCCCGATGCGGGACTCGATCCCGGTACTCCAGGATCATGACCTGAGCTGAAGGCAGTCGCCCAACCAACTGAGCCACCCAGGCGCCCTGATATAACTAGAAGTCTTAACCATGACTGTGAAATCATAGAGAGCAAACTTTTCAAATCATGAGCCTGTATTGTAGGGCAGGAACATTTCACAGTAAAGGCAACAGTTTGAAATAACAGTTTTTGACTAAGCATTTAAAAGACACTGGAGAAATTTATTATGGTATTAATTTAGTGTTCCCATTCTTAACACAATAATAAGGGCTTTAAGCCACCCTGTAGAAGGATAAAAAAAACAACAACAAACCCACAAACAGAAAAACAAACCTCTTCATTTGTAAATAAAGGAAGAAATGAAAGTTGTAAAAATGCTGAGCATTAAATAAAATAAATATTTGGGATTAAGTTATACCAAGACTTAGTTACATGTTGAGGGACATGAATGAAAAACCTAGTAACTTTTTTACTAAAATAAATTTAAATTTGTGAGCTAAATATTTTAATAAATACAGATACTTACTATTCCTTCTTACATAATATGTACACATTCAAGAATTTCCTATCAAAACTTTTCAATCTAAAAGGTCACCTAAGTTTGACATAGATCCAATCAAAAAGTAAAAACATACGGGACACAGTCTCGAATCTCTTTGTACTAAACAACACAGAATTATAAAGTGACACAAGTTATTCAGAAATAAGATAACAAGTAAGACTGTACTATAATGGTGGGCAATGTTTTAACCTCCTTTATGTCCTTAATTTATTTCAGAATTCATGAGGTAAATGGATTAATTCTTTTATCATTGTGGATTGGAGCATATAACAAAATTTCTAATGATACTGTGTATAAATAAAAAGGACTTTTAAAAAAAGATTTTATTTATTTATTCATGAGAGACAGAGGCAGAGGGAGAAGCAGCCCCCCTGCCCCCCGGCCCCCGGCCCCAGCAGGGACTCGATTCTAGGACCCTGGGATCATGACCTGAGCCAAAGGCAGACACTTAACTGACTGAACCACCCAGGTGCCCCAATAAAAAGGACATTTGGAAGTGAAATGAAGCATTAGAATTTCTCATTTTAGGGAGGTGGTTTGTTTTTGGATGAAAACAATGTTTCTCAATTTTGTATGATTAAGCTTTAAGTCTCCCAAAGATTGGAAATCAAAAAGAGAAAACATGTGAGGTCTGTATCCAGTGTTCCTGGCATTTCTGCAAAAAACCCCAATATGCCTAGCATTCCCCTCACACACTTTGGACATGAGGCATAAATAGAAACAGCTTCTCATACAGATCCTCAGAAAATATGCACAGATTTCCCTGGGGCCCCAAGAACAAGGGAAAAGCACTGAGATCTCTGTGGCCCTCACAGACCAAGGGGAGGCCCTGGGCCCTCCCTGTGGATGTGATGGACCATCACTGGAGCTGAAGGAGGATCCTTAGAGTATGTAAGAGCTTGATAATGTTGGATAGCAGATGTCCCTCTGTGACAGCAAAAGAAATAAACCTAGGCTTCTCAAACTTATTTCCATTCAAAGAGAGCAAATCACACTTAAAGGTCTGTCTGGCTTTCTCCTTGAACGTTGGGCCTCACCTCCATTATCTGCTTCATTCATTTCCACCTACCTGGGTGTGTGGCTATGCTCTCCTTTCTCTTCACATCCCAGAGCTCCTTTTTTTGCTCCAAAAAGGTGACCAGGTCTGGCTTTGACACAACAAGACCTGTTTATTAAAAAAAAAAAGAATATGGGGACACCTGAGTGGCTCAGTCGTTAAGCGTCTGCCTTCGGCTCAGGTCATGATCCCAGGGTCCTGGGATCGAGCCCCGCATCAGGCTTCCTGCTCAGTGGGAAGCCTGCTTCTCCCTTTCCCGCTCCCTCTGCTTGTGTTCCCTCTCTCGCTGTGTCTCTCTCTGTCAAGTAAATAAATAAAATATTAAAAAAAAAAAAAAAAGAATATGAGTATTGCTGGAGGTTCTAATTTTCAATCCAGTTTTGCACTCAGTAAAGAGGACATCGTAGTATTCTAGAAAATGATTTCCCAAACATTGTTGCACAACAGCTCCTTTAGAACACAAAGGAGAGATTTCCAACTTTCAGATCTTAAGCCAAGTATTACTGATACAATAACAAGGGATTGAAATTAGAATTCAAGATGTGGGCAATACCATTTAATGTCACTCAATATTTAGAATTATCACTCATCTACAGTAAATGATGATGGTACCTTAAGGAAGGGGTAGCTAAAACTGAAGATGAAGCATCATGAAGAGTTTTATCTCAACACCTACAAATCCCTACTTCTTTCTCTTACTGCAGGGATCTGAATTCTACTCATGCAAAAAAGAATCTTCCAAGAGACATTCTTCAAGGAAGGAACAAAACCCTGAGTGTGGATTTGGAACCATGCCCCATGAAGTTAATGAGGCTAAAACTGTCACCAGTAAGACCCCCACTGACCCTCCCTCTTATTTAAGGAATGCTACTCTTATCTTTAGGACAAGACAAAAGCTCTGGCCAACATAGAGCAGTTTGAGCTTCCTGGATAGATTCACACCTAAGAGGTGGACCGTGAAGTGTCAGACACTTACCTGTAGTTCATTATAATAAAATTTCCACCCGAGAAGGAGCCCTGGTTTGATTAATACAACATGGGATACATGTTTAGGCTTGTTTCCTAAGTACACATGTGTTTGTGTGCCTACCTTATGCCCAACACTACGTATGATGATAAAACTCCCCTTTCAGATATTCATCCTAACCCTAAATAAAAGGAACCCATTCACCCTTGCTTGGGGAGTCACAGCTTTGGAAGTTATTCCCTTGATCTCCTTATATGCTGCAAATACAGTTTCCACTGAGTGAGACCTCCATATTGTGTAGCTTCTACCTGTAACTCACCATGGAGTGAACTCATGTTAGTTCAGTTACAGGACCTTATCCTCACCCAAGAAGAGGAGGTGTCCGTAGTTCTCTAACATCACATCCCTGTACAGTTCCCTCTGAGTGTGGTTCAGGCATCCTCGCTCCTCTTGAGAGAATTCGATGGCCACATCCCTGAATGTCAGCAGTCCCTGCAATAAATACCACAGTGACCAAGTGGCCATTGACAGAGTTCATAATTTTACCCAAGGTGAAAAGAAGGAGTTAGGACAAATGGTTCTGGCTGAGGTGAGTGTCCTGCTTTATCCAGTAAGATAATTTTTAACACAGTAATATACTTCTATTTATTCTCTAAATTTTAGGTAACAAGGTGGCATATGATCCACAGAACCACTATAAATCCTCCGTATTTCTCCAAGATAAGTTGAAACTGAAGGTTTCAATAGAGGCATACACATGTTTGAGTACTGTATTTATATCATAGAGTATAAGTTGTGTATATTTCTTTTTTTTTTTTTTAAGATTTTATTTATTTATTCATGAGAGACAGAGAGAGAGAGAGGCAGAGGGAGAAGCAGGCTCCCAAGGAGCAGGGAGCCCGATGCGGGGCTCGACCCCAGGACCCTGAGATCATGACCTGAGCCGAAGGCAGACGCACAACGACTGAGCCACCCAGGCGCCCCTCTTCTTGTTGTTTCTTTTGGGATGAATTCCTCTGTCTTGGCATTTTGTCTAGGTCTGTCTGTTGTGTGTGAGGAAAGCCTGTGCCTGGTCCTATTTCCACTAAAGTCGAAGCTTTGCAGCACTCCATGATCAGTAGACCTGGTGCTTGCGGGGTTTGTGCTGGTGTTCTAGGGGAGGGGGGCTGTTGCTGCTCTGGGGGCCTATCACACTGGCCCTATTTAAAAAAGGCACCTGCAGAGGGCACTGCACCGTGTGCACTGTGCCCCTTGTTGAAGTCTGTCCCTGCTGATGGGAGGGATGAAAAATGGCATTGGCCCACTCTCTTCCCCAGGAGGGGAGTTTGCACCTGCCACTGTTTAGGAAGCCCACATAAAGGAGCAAATAATCTCCCCTCTGTGTCCAAGGCTTCCGTCAGATCCCTGCCTTCACCCCATCTCTGTCCATGCTGTCTGTCTGCAGGGCAGCATGGAGCGGTACTCCTGTGTTTTATCTGAGGCACTCAGCTGGGTTTCAGAAGGAGAGGTTGACATAGTCTTTGAGACTTTAAGTCTAAAAAACTCCCCTACCCTCGGACACTCTAATAATCAACTTCCCTTCTTCCTCTTTGTATATGATAGGGAAAGGAATGCCCTTGGAGCTCTCCCCCAGAAACATGGGGACCATTTCCCCATAGGGTATGATAGCCATCAACAGGACCCTGTGGCTTGGCAATGTCCCCCTGGCTTCAGAGCCATTCCTGCCACTGCCCCTGAGTTAAGACCACTGAAAAAATAGTCATGGGGTCCCCTTTAACAATGTTGTGCTCTTGAACTCCAGGAAATAGACGCTCGGATCATGTGACACGTGTAAAAAAGGGCCAAATCCTAACTGGACCTGCACACCATCTGGTGATCTGAAGGCCAAGATTTCCCAGAATTGAAACAGATAACATCTGGGGACACAGCTTCCCCAAGATTTCCAGACCAGGCTGGATACCTTTTCTCACTGTTGCTTCTTTTATCTCTCTTTTTTTTTTTTTGGAAAGAAAATGCCTTTTATCTGCACTTCCCGATCTCTTGCAAAATCTTGAAACCTCTTTTGGTTATGACCTTTACAGAAACAGTCACATTATAATCCCGTCCACATTTCTGAAGGTTTAGAAGTTGCAGACTTCGGGACGCCTGGGTGGCTCAGTTGGTTAAGCAACTGCCTTCAGCTCAGGTCATGATCCTGGAGTCCCGGGATCCAGTCCCGCATCGGGCTCCCTGCTCGGCGGGGAGTCTGCTTCTCCCTCTGCCCTCTTCCCTCTCGTGCTCTCTGTCTCCCATTCTCTCTGAGATAAATAAATTAAAAAAAAAAAATCTTTAAAAAAAAGAAGTTGCAGACTTCACACAGTTTTTCTTTCCCAAACTATTACCAACCCTGGGTTTTGATCCAAATGCATGGTTTCTGAATTTAATACTTTTTAGAGTATTATGGATAACACACATGGTTCTCAACGGTTATTCTGAGATCACATTTTTTAATATCTTTGAAATTTTGCTCTTCCTGCAAAAATTTCATTAACTATCGCTTCATGTTACACATGCATGCTATGTTCCAAAATATGCTACGTTACTTCATTCGGTGCCCTCCCATAGTTATTACACAAGTTTGCCTCCTAGTCAATTTAAGAGGTGAATTCCAGGAGGCATATTGGTTTTGCCTTCACAGAGAGAAACGTTTCTTCCCTTAGTCCAGATAAGCGACAGTGAGTATTTTCAGTTAGCTACTTTCAGACTTAGGGTCTTGGTTTAGAACCAAGTTCTCATGTTACTTTTCATTTGTACTTGCTGTCTATCAATCTTTTGCAGGAAGGATGTGTCCAATAAGGTGATGCTGGCTCAAAACTCACAATCTTGGATGCCTGGGTGGCTCAGATGGTTAAGCGTCTGCCTTCGGCTCAGGTCATGATCCTGGAGTCCCGGGATTGAGTCCCGCATTGGGGAGCCTGCTTCTCCCTCTGACCCTCCTGACCCTGCCCCCTCTCGTGTGCTCTCTCTCTCAGTCTCTCTCTCTCAAATAAATAAATAAAATCTTTTTTTAAAAAAATAAGAGGGCGCCTGGGTGGCTCAGTTGGTTAAGCGACTGCCTTCGGCTCAGGTCATGATCCTGGAGTCCCGGGATCGAGTCTCGCGTCGGGCTCCCTGCTCAGCAGGGAGTCTGCTTCTCCCTCTGACACTCCCCTCTCTCATGCTCTATCTCATTCTCTCTCTCAAATAAATAAAATCTTAAAAAAAAAAAAAATTTCATGGAGGAGCATTTCAGACCTCAGAGAATTTGTTATTTTTTTTTATTAAAGATTTTATTTATTTATTCATGAGAGACAGAGAGAGAGGCAGAGGGAGAAGCAGGCTCCCAAGGAGCAGGGAGCCCGATGCGGGACTCGATCCCAGGACCCTGGGATCATGACCTGAGCCGAAGGCAGACACTTAACCATCTGAGCCACCCAGGCACCCGAGAATTTGTTATTAAGAGATATTCCAACTCTGACACAGAATGCCAAGGCTATAATTCATCATTTAGAAGCAACAACCACAACAGACATTTCTGAATAAAGAAAGACCATGATTGCTTTAAAATTTGCTGAGTACCACTGCTATATAAAACATTTGAGTATTAATCATACCACAATTCAGATACATTTTGAGAAAATTATTTTAAGTAGTGCTTCCCAAATCATATTTGAAGGTGTCGTCTCTTGCTCGACCTTTGCAATTCACCTGCGTCATCTGCTTTACTCATTCCCACCTACCTGGATGTAAGGCTCCTTTCTCTTCACATCCTAGGGTTCCTTCTTGACTGCAAAGAGGTGAACAGGTCTGGCTTAGATTTTTTTAATTTTTATTTTATTATTTTTTTAAAGATTTTATTTATTTATTTGACAGAGAGAGCACAAGCAGGGGGAGTGGGAGAGGGAGAAGCAGGATTCTGCTAAACAGGGAGCACAGTGTGGGGCTCGATCCCAGGACCCTGGGATCATGACCTGAGCTGAAGGCAGATGCTTAACCGACTGAGCCACCCTGGTGCCCCAAAACTCATTTATTTTAAAAATAGGAATATGAATTTTGTTGAATTCTTTACATTTCAATCTAGTATTGTCCTCAGTAGAGAAGAGAGTACATTGTGGAATTCTAGAAAAATGGTTTCCCCAAATACTGTTACTGAGGAGTTCGAATGGAATGATTTCATGGCAATTATAGGCTCTACTAGACTATGAAGAATGGCAACAACAATCCTTTTAATTTATTTTTTCTTTAAAGATTTTATTTATTCGACAGAGAGAGAGAGAGAGAGAGAGCACACAAGCAGGGGGAGTGGGAGAGGGAGAAGCAGGCTCTCAGGACCCTGGGACCATGACCTGAGCCTAAGGCAGACGCTTAATGACTGAGCCACCCAGGCGCCCCAACAACAATCCCTTTTAAACATTTACTAGTCACTAGATAGCATCATAACAATTTGTACAAGTTAATTCAAACAAACAACAAAAAAGAAAACACCAAGATAATTTGTTTCTCTTTTATGAGAGTATTTTGACACACATAAATGGAAGAAAGTAAGTTTTAACTAGGGTTATCTGACCAAGAGTTTATATAACACAGTGGTCTACATACAGAGACAACATTAAAGCAAAGTTTTGTAGGGACCAAGGGTACACTGCCCCAAGATAGGATACCTTGGCATGAACATTCTTTGGGAATAAAGGCAATTGATACCCTGGAGGCCCAAGAGAAACATACTCCCCTCTGTAACTATGTAGAGGAATCTAAATTGGGGGGTCTTTCAAAGAATATGGGATATTACCAGAGACAAATTTTATCTGGGTGACAGGGCAAGTATCTAATTAACAAAGATCTGCTCTTTTTTTTTTTAAGTGTTTGTTTGTTTATTTATAGTGCGCACAAGCAGGGGGGAAGGGCAGGAGAGGGAGAGAGAAAATCTCAAGCAGACTCCTGCTGAGTGTGGAGCTGGACACGGGGCTCTATCTTACCACCTGAGATCATGACCTGAACCAAAATCAAGGGTCAGACACTTCAATGACTGAGACACCCAGGCATCCCTGCTCTTCTTATTTCCCTGGAAGTGCATTTCTCCACTTGAAAGTCCCAGACTCACCTCCATACTTCAGGATGTCATAAATACCTCATTTTGCCTGAATGTCTTTGGGATTTCCATGTCTTTGAGGGTTCCTTATACTTAGGAAATTTAATATGATCTGTTAATTGTCTCATTGCAACTGGATTCTTAGTCCATCTAGAAGGGCGTTGAAGGGGATGGAAATTAATGCTCCTGATAGGATCAACACAAAAATGAAGCCAGCATTGATCTTGTCAGTTCAGATGAAAGAATTCAAACTACTGGTCATATGGCTCCAGGCACAGCCGTACCAGCCAAGGAATATGTTGCCTACGCTCAAGACATAGGAATGGAAACCCACTAGCTTATAAGTATTTAATCAGCACTACTCTACAGATATAACTACCAGATGCAACTAATAAAACCTCTAACATAAAGAAGAAAGGTATTTTTTCTCATTTGAAGTCTTTTGAGATGGGATACAATTCAGGCAATGAAGGGCAATGGAAGGCTGAATCCTACCTGTAAATGTTTCTTTGTAAAATAACATTTTTCTTTCTTTTAAAACATTTTTATTTAAATTCAATTAATTAACATATAATGTATTATTGGTTTCAGAGGTACAGGCCTATGATTCATCAGTCTTATATAATATCCAGTGCTCATTACATCACATGCCCTCCTTGAATCATACCCCATCCCCCTCCCCTCCAGCAATCCTGTTTAACATAACATTTTCAAATCTGCTTAAATCTAGAGAGATTTTTATGACACAATTTGATTTTCACATCAATAAAATATTAGATATATAACAATACAAATGAAGGAACAAGAATTTAATCTATAATGAAACAATATGACACGTACAAAGCACATATAGTGAAAACACGTCACAATAAGTCGGAGACATCATTTTGCTCAGTCACTAAAGAAACCCCTCGACACTTCTAATTTCACACCATCAAATCTATTATTCTTGCTGATTTAAGAACACAAAACAAATACGGATCCCGGGGCTTACTTTCAGAGATACCAGCATAGATAACTTACTACAGTGATCCAATTTGGAAGTCAGTAGGGGCCAGTAAATCACAGCGGGAAAGAGTGAATGAGGTCCTTTTTCCTTAGTGCCGTCAGGCTAGGATTGTTATGTTTCTTAGATTTTCTCAAAAGGACTTCACATTTTCTCAAATACTCGGGAGAAACATATTTCCCTTCTGAGTCCTACACTAGCACGGATGTGCTTTGGGCTTGAATACAGAAGAACACTGAAGTTTAAAATTTCCTTTAAAAGTTTATCCAAACTGGCCTGAAAAGTATAACTGCCCAACCTGCACAATATTTGTTGTTAAAAATGGATTCAAGGCAAGTTCCTAGGAAATGCAGACATACTATATATACAAGTTGTTAGTTTAATATATCCCATTATATAGAACACCAGAAGTAAAGCATTTATAAAGCAAGGAGCTTTTTAGGACTGTAATATTTGTGACCCCTTTACATTTATTCTGATACATCACAAATGTCACCGGCCCAAGACTTGGCCCATTTGGTCTCAACCTACAAATATATATGTAATCAAAAATTCATGTCAAAAACAGTTATTATATTTTAACTTTTTTTTTTCTTAAAGTTCTTTTTATTTATTTGAGAGAGAAAGAGAGAGAGCACAAGCTGGGGAGAGAAGCAGAGGGAGAGGGAGAAGCAAACTCCCCACTGAGCAGGGAGCCCGACATGGGGCTCACTCCCAGGACCCTGGGATCACAACCTGAGCCAAAGGCAGACGCCCAACTGACCAAGCCACCCAGGCACCCCAATTGTTCTATTTTAAATGAACAAAATAAAATTTAGAGTTAAACTGTTATGAAAAACAAAAAAGTTTAGTTTAAAAGGACTGTGCATATCAAAAATTTAGCTTTAAAAAGATTATGAAGGAGGGGTGCCTGGGTGGCTCAGTCGTTAAGTGTCTGCCTTTGGCTCAGGTCATGATCCCAGGGTCCTGGGATCGAGCCCCGCATCGGGCTCCCTGCTCAGCTGGAAGCCTGTTTCTCCCTCTCCCACTCCCCCTGCTTGGGCTCCCTCTCTCGCTGTGTCTTTCTCTGTCAAATAAGTGAATAAAATCCTAAAAAAAAAAAAGACTATGAAGGAAAAAGTGAAATGAGTCTTGACTACAGCACTTTCATTTTGCAATGAGAGAAACAAGGCATCTGGCTGGGAAGACCTCTCTTGGTAGAGGATCAACAATAACAAATTTCTTATTACTTGGTTGGAGTTTCATGATAAACTCATTTCAGTGAGGACTAGTCCTCTGTTGGTTATAATAGGTTACAGAATCTGAGAATTTTGTGGTTCTGGTTGTGTGCTTGTGTAGTTGAAGTTGTTTTTTGGCCAGCAATGGGAATCAGTGTGTCTGATCTAGCTCTCCACTTGCAGCCCATTAGGCTGCATGTTACAAAATAGGCTGGTGTTCAGTTATGACTTCAATAAAAGGAAGATGACTTTCTTTCTAATACTGCATGGGCACCATATACTTTTGAGTCAGGAGAAGCAGACTGCAGGTCTATGGCACAGATGCATCTCCTTCTTAGAATTTTAAAATTCTTCATAATGAGGCCAATTTAAATGCTTGTGTCATTTTGTAGATGAGTTTCTGAATGAATCCAAAGACAAAGAAAATTAGCTTCTCTCAGTATGGCAAGGTCAACTTTAGCACCCGGCAGCCATCCCACAGGGATTCCCATTCACAGTACAAATGCTTTAGTTGCTCCATCAGGGGGAGCATAGAAGAATCAGCCACTTAGCATGCTGAGCACTTAAAATTTAGCCAGGCTAACTCCAGAGAAAACCAAGACACAAAATACAATCAATCATCTCCAGGGTGACACTGAGGGACCAATCACTCTAATTAGCACATTCATTCACAGCTAAATCCCCTTAGGTAGTGCTGAGCATTTCAGCCCACTAGGATGGAAAATAAACCATCACAATTGGAAAAAAGTGATGGAGAACCACCTTTCAGCAATCTGGTAGGATTCATGTTTTACACACAAGGATTAGATATTTGCAAGTATCTAAATAAAAACTACACTAATGATTAAAGTAATGCTGAAGTGGCCTAAATGAAGACCCCTTGAAATACTTAATTTGTGTACTTATGCATCCTCCTTGAGAGAGCGATCTACTAAACTATACAAATTGAGTGGAATACCTATTTTGATTGCTACTAAGAAGATTTTAAAGGAAACATTGACAAGATAGTATCCATGAAGGAAACAAAAAAGGGACCTACTGAAAGTGACAAAAATTGACCTCAAAAATGTCAACTCCTGTAAAAGTACTTCATACTGCTCCACCATATTTTTATTTTATTAAGATGCCAGGAAGGGTGCCTGATTGGCTCAGCCAGTTAAGCATCTGCCTTAAGCTCAGGTCATGACCCTGGGGTCCTGGGATGGAGCACCTTGCCTGGCTCCTTACTCCTGATCCCTCTGGTCCTCCCCCCAGCTTGTGCGCTCTCTCTCAAATAAATAAATAGGATGCCAGGAAATGAGGAACTAAAATTAAATACTCTGTCAGAGAATAAGAATTCATGTCCCTTCAAAGACCCTTCTACCCGGACTAAGAATCAAATTGACAGGAGACATTAACAGGAAACTATCAAATTAAATATGTGAAAATACAGGGAGTCCACAGAGACATGGAAATTCAAAAGACTGTCAGGTAAGACGAGGTAAAAATGTCATCTTGAACTAAGGAAAAGAGGGTCGGGACCTGGAGCTTCACAGGAAAGAAAAACCCTTCACAGGGTGGTAAGAAGAGCAACTATTTGGTAATTAGATGTTTGTCCTACCTTATAGATGGGTAACTAAGATAAACTTTGTCACTGAAAGACCCTCCCCCCCGCAATTTAGATTCTTCTATGGGTTTAAGGGGGGTGGGGATGTTCTCTGGAGTCTGCAGGTTCTCAGGTACCTTCGGCTCAAGTTATCCACAGGCCAAAATGACACATTCGGGGGGTTGGGAGGACGGAGAGGCTGTCCTGATCCCTCCATCTGATCCCTCCTCCTCAGTTCCTCCATCTGAAACTTCCTGGGGAGTTTCACATATTAAAAGTTGACCTGATCGATTATTTCATGTCAGTGATCCAACATTTTACTCCTGACAATAGGTCAGTTTAGTTAACCTCATTTCAGGAGCCAGTGATAAAGACGTACTTTTCAAAGTTAGCCCTGTGGGATGTGAGGGCGATCTGGCTGCGACATCTGTCACCCCATTGATCGCCAGGGTTGATTCGGCTGATCTGGCTGGCTAGGCGGGTGTCCCCTTCCTCCCTCACCGCTCCATGTGCGTCCCTCCCGAAGCTGCGCGCTCGGTCGAAGAGGACGACCTTCCCCGATAGAGGAGGACCGTTCTCCGGTCAAGGGTATACGAGTAGCTGCGCTCCCCTGCTGGAACCTCCAAACAAGCTCGCTCTCAAAGTTAGCCCAGTGACACAAGTAATGTGATTAAATGAGGCATTTATATGAAATCAAATGAAATATGCTTCACGATCAGATAGACTATTAAGCCAGGTTCTGACTTCTAAGGGTAGCCAGTTGAGCACACTTCTGGATGTCAGATTTGAAGTGTCTTCAGACAGAGTGAGGGCAGGTAGGGGCAACCTGACAGACCTTCCTTGTTTATAGTTTAAATGCCGTTGGTAATATTTCAGTGGCCCATAGAGTGACAGCCCTAAGACTGTCTATGCATGAGCTATTGTGACAATTCCTTTTTATCAAGTCATTCATATTTTTAAAAAAGATTTTATTTATTTATTTGACAGACAAGAGACATAGCAAGAGAGGGAACACAAGCAGGGGGAGTGGGAGAGGGAGAAGCACGCTTCCCACTGAGCAGGGAGCCCGATGCGGGGCTCGATCCCAGGACCCCGGGACCATGACCTGAGCCGAAGGCAGACGCTGAACGACTGAGCCACCCAGGTGCCCCTATCAAGTCATTCATATTACGTTTGCAGAGCTTCAGGAAAAGAGGCAATTTTAGTTCTCAAATGATTCCAAGTCAGAAAGGTGGGAGGCAAATAAAAATGTTTAGGGACTTGTAGCCAGCACCGGAGACACTAGAAGAAATCAGGATGTAGTTCAGTTGATAAAGAATAGTATTAAAATCCAGTATCTATAAAGATGTGTTATTGAAATACAGTTTTTCTCTATACTTACCTGCATTTTTACCAAAGATAACCAAATTGATAATAATTTGATTGCAAAACAAGTCTAAGTAAAAAAAAAAAAAATTGGCCTGATTATTTACATAAGTGCAGGAAGAATAGAGGTTGACCTATAGACTCTTTCAAAACAGCTTTCAGGGCTGTTTTCAGTCTGTTGGGCGTCTGAGTCTTGGTTTCGGCTCAGGTCATGATCTCAGGGTCTTGGGACCAAGACCCACCTTGGGCTCCCTCCTCAGTGGGAGTCTGCTTGTCTCCCTCTCCCTCTGTCTCTACCCTGATCCTCTCTCTCTCTTAAATGAATAAATAAATCTTAAACAAAACAAAACAGCTTTGCTGGAACTTTTCATACGCAATCTCTAGATTGAGCTTTTAATAGCTTCTCTAGGCCACAAGCCAAGCCAAATACTTGATACCAGACTTTGTCTACAATAACTACAGATTTGAGTGAATTTCTGTCTTCATGCAGTCCCCTAAATATCCTGAGGTTTCTGCAGCTGTTGGGAAGTGATCTTCCTTGCTCACCTGGTAAGCTGTGGGGAATTCTATAAGCAAAGTATCAGGCTGACATTTCCAAGGAGGCTTTATTGACTCGATATAGTTCAATCTTAGTTCCTTACAGCTGTCTCATCATATCTGAGTCTATGCAGCTCTTTCTTAGCATGAACATTCTAGTCAAAGCCTTGGTTGTATAACCAGTGTTTGACTGTGTCTTACCACAATGAGAACAGATTTTTTACTGAAATTATGCAAATACACATATTGGCATAAAAATGTAAGAATAGTTACTGAGATTTTCTGAATTCTGGAGGAATCAGGAATGGAGAAAAGATAAATCTTTCATTTTTTTTACAAAGGTATATTTTCTGCCACGGCTGCACGTCAGTTAAAAGTTTTCTTATATTTGTAAAAAACAAAACATTTTTAAAAAGGTTTTATTTAAATTCCAGTTAGTTAACATACAATGTAATATTAGTTCCACGTGTACAATAGTGATTGTACATTTTCATACAATACCCAGTTCTCAACAACAAGAGAATGCACAGCTTCATTCCCATCACTTATTTAACCCATTCTCCAATCCAGCTCCACACTGGTATCCATCAGTTTCTTCTCTATAGTTGACATTCGAGTCTCTCATGATTTGCTGGTCTTCTTTTTTCCCCTTTGCTTGTTTGTTTCGTATATTCCACATGAGTGAAATCCTATGGTATTTGTCTTTCTCTGATTTCATTCACTTAGCATAATACACTCTAGCTCCCTCCATGTCATTGCAAATAGAAAGATTGAACTCCTTTTTATGGCCATGCAAAATTTCATTATATATATCTCGTATCTTCTTTGTTCATTTCTCAGTCAATGAACACTTGGGCTAGACTGCTTGAAGTAGGAATGTTCGTGGCTACTGACTGTTGAACTCCTCCAACAAATCCATGCAACTGCCAGAGCCAGAGCTCGGGACTACACTCATCATGGCACCGACTAAAGGGAGGAAGGTCCTGCACAACAGTGCATCACCTTCCCTGAAAGGTCACCACCTACAGTGGATCTAACCTACGTTGGGGTTATATACCTAGGATACTAGCGCTTTCTGCAAACACAGCACACACCTTGCTGATCCCGTTTATTACAGTGTCCAGAAGGCTTCTTCATCTTCGACAGCCACGCTGCCATGTGACATTTTTAAGCTATGCCCACAATGTTTGCGTCATCCAACTCCCCCTACTCCATCCACTGCCACTGATCTAGGCCTGAGCAATCAGTCATCATTGTTATCCAACAGCATCTGGTCCTCATCCACACAAAGGAATTCAATTAAATCATGAACATAAGGGAGAACTTCCCTAATGCTCAGGAACCTACATTAGCCAATTCCTTATGTCCATTATATTTATTCATCAGAAGACAACACCAAGAGCTGCCTGGGCCTTTGCAGTGGCTAGAGGGGAACCACCTCTGGTTCCCTCCCCACATCAGAAAGAGTTCTTCACATTTTAATAGGTCTTATTTTTCTAAGTTTGGTGCCATCATCATGTATTACTTATATTCACATCCCACAACCCAGTGCTAAATGTCTGAATTTATACCCATTGGCCTTATATCTTTCTCATCTCAATGAAGCATTTACTGAAGATACTCTAGCCACAACACAGGCAAAGAAGAATGTCTGTGATGCCTATGTAGCTGGAAATAAAAATGAGGATAAATAGAACTGGAGATCTGGAGATAACTAGGAAATAAACAAGTAGATGTTATTTTTCTAAATCCAGGGAGTCAGTTGTGCAACCTGGGACAGGTGTCCTCCTCTACATGCAGAAGTCATGCCAATTCTTCATCCTCTGTATTTTCTATCCCTTACTTGGGGCTACAGCATCACTCCTATTGGAATAGGTTTCTCCTACTTATGGGGATCTATTATACACCAAGCACTGATATAAGTGTGTCTTTACTTCACAGAAACATCAAAACAACACCCCCACGTATGAAGTAGGGCACATAACTTTATTAGGGGCCATGGTGCAGTGCTTTAGAGTCCCAGGGCTATATCCAGATCGGGCCATTAAAACTAAAATAGGTTTAGGTAAGCTCTGTGAGAGTCTTCTCTAAGGGACACACGAGGGGAAAGTCATGGTAGTTAGGGGACATGGTTGCTCACAAGCGCGGATTGGGAATGTCATGTCAGAGGTTACATTAACTGGTGACTCTGCAGGGTATTGTCTAGGGAATGCACTAGTGAGAGAAGCTGCTGTCAATTCAAGTCCCCTGCAAAAGTACTGTCAACACAAAATGGATGCCAAGTAGCAGTATCATGGAGTACTTGAGCTAATCACTCAATAAGACCCCCATATAATCTGTAATATGTCTGTTATAATACCCCACTAGTCCCAAAGAGGAGAAAATGATACAGTAGATAAACAAGGGGGAAAGTAATCAGACATTATTTAGACCTTAAGGCCACCGAGGAAACGGATTACTAGGTATGTTATTCCACACGATTACTGAATAAGTGATAGATTTCATCAGTTGCCTACAACCTTATGTAAAATGAGATAGGTTAACATTCATGGTGGGATAACACTTCATTCACTACTCATCCATGATAACATGTTAAAAATCATTATGTTTTATTAATTAAAATATATTACGTTCACACACAGACTAAGTTATACATTTTAAATCCACTGTATAACCCTTTTTGGAAATACGGAATACAAGCATTAAAAAGCATTTGTGTGCTGATATCATGATGTGGGAGTAGTGATTTCCATTGTTTTCAGGCATGAAATCATTCTTAAAAATTTTATGTGTAATCCTATGCCATTTTAGGAAAGAGTTATCCTCTTTTGGTATCTTTGAGGATTTCTTCATTTCAAGCACATCACCTGACATCCTCTACTTCTAACTATAGCTATTATGAAGATACATCAGTATTTTACTGGACTGACACCTCTTTTTTCTCAAAGACCAGATGAGAAAATATTTTATTTATAATATCCAGGAAGTTCTTTAGTTTTAATAAATGGAGAATAATGATGTTCTGAACACTTCTTCCATCATAACTGACATTAATGTTACAACCACAAACAGCATCTCCATTTAGATTTTCTTCATATATTATATGTTATATTGTCTTTCTTCTTCCATGGACAATTAGATATGCATGAGTCCCACCTAATGAAGAAGGGCATCTCATATCTTTGATGCAACAACAATCAGCCACATACTTTCACAAACCCACTAGGAATAAATGAATTTTCTCAAGTGATTTGAGAGTACAAATACGTTAATATTTGCTAGTCACAAATCCCAGATAGGGTCAATGAACCAAAACAAAACACAAAACAAAACAAAAAACAAACCCCAAAAAACAAGAACATAATCAAAAACAAAAAAAAGGACATATCAAAATTAATGATATCTATGCAAAAATCCATCCAATTGTTCTTTTGAAGCATAATAGCATATACATTTTCTAAGTGTTTAACTTTGTATTAGTCCCTATAATGAGTATTTTGATATAATGTCTGAATAGATTGACTCATGTACTGCTTTCTACTTGATTTCTGTGATATTATTGACATTTGACGTTTACTTACATACATTTCTAAATATTTACATCTTTCAAGTAACTTACCTTTATGTACTCTCTGGTGTTTGCTACAGTGAATATTTAAAATGAAGGTCTCTCCTCATTGATTATGTTTCTAGGGTTTGAATCTAGTGTGCATTTTGGGATACTGAGTATAGACTGAATTCCAGTTAAAGGCACTGCAACTTTCTCTACATTTTACATTTATCTATGCTGTATGATTGCTATGATGTTGAGTAAGTTGTGAGTTCCAGCTAGAGACTTGTGACACCCTTTAACTTTGTGATGTTTCTCCTCAGTATAAACTCTGAGATGCTGGAAAGGGTTGAGCAGTTCTAAAAGTTTTCCCATGTTCTTTACATTTATAAGTTCTTCCCCAGTATGAATTCTGTGATGTTGAATGAAACGTGACCTCTGAGTAAAGGGCTTGCAAAATTCTTCATATTTCATAATCTTCTCCAATACACTTTCTCTGATCAGGAATTACCACTGCTTAAAAGCCTTTCCACATTCTTTACAATTTTATGGTTACTCTCCACTATGAATTCTCTAATGTGGAGTAAGGGGTGAGTAGTCCTTAAAAGTTTTCTCACACTCTTTAAAATTGTAAGGTTTGCTCCACTATGAATTCTGTGATAATGAGTAAAGGTTGAACAGTGATTAAAGGCCTTCCCACATTCTTTACTTTGGTAAGCTTTCCCTCAAGTATGAATTCTGTGATGTTGACTCAGGTGTGAGTGCTGGATAAAGGCATGGCCACATTCCTTACATATGTAAGGTTTCTGTCCAAAATGAATTCTGTGATGTCGAGTCAGGTGTGAGTGTCGGTTAAAGGCCTTGCCACATTCTTTGCATATGTAAGGTTTTTCCCCAGTATGAATTCTGTGATGTTCAGTAAGCTTTGAGTGCTGGTTAAA
>NW_023270718.1:7519263-7556166 GCF_011800145.1 Mirounga leonina
GCCACATTCTTTACATTGGTAAGGTTTCTCTCCAGTATGAATTCTGTAATGGCGACTAAGATTTGAGTGATGGTTAAAGCACTTGCCACATTCTTTACATTGGTAGATTTTCTCTCCAGTACGAATTCTGTCATGTTGTGTAAAGTGTGAGTGGTGGATAAAAACCTTGCCACATTCCTCATATTTGTAAGGTTTTCCTCCAATATACATTGGCTGATGTTGACACAGTGTTGAGTGCCAGTCAAAGGCTTTGCCACATTCCTTACAAATGTAACTTTTTTGTTCAGTACCGATTGTGTTATGTATATTTAGTCTTGATGACTGACTGAACATATTCCCAGGTTTATAACATCTGTATGAGTCTTTTCCCACATGAATACTCTGATAATCACCAACACTGGGAGACTGGTTAAGAGCTTTCTCACATTCATTATATTCATAATGATTCTCTTCCATAGGGATACTATTATGTATAATAAGGTTGGAGCTTTGATAAAAGACTTCCACACATTTATCATATTCATAATGGTTCTCTGGAAAATGAGTCCTCAGACATGTATTAACATTTGAACCTGGGTTAAATTTTTCCTCAGATTCACTGCATTGAACAATTCTGTTTTCATTGAAAATGCCCTGGTAATTTTGTAGGGTTAACTCCTCGGTGAAGGACCTCTCAAATGAATCCCACTCAGCACTTTGTTCTTCATTTTTAAATCTTTGATTTTCAGAAATATTTGACTCAAAGGTCAATCCAATCCTACTTTCAAAATGGTTGAAATAATTATTTTCAGCATGAACTAGGCAACTTTCCAGATTTTCCAACTTTTCGTTCTGCAGATATGTATGTTTAATCATTTGATTTGAGCCCTTGTAAATAGAAACACACTGCTTTGCAGAAGTAGCAGACTTAAGAAGGGATGTTTTCCAAAATGTTTTATATCCTTCACCATTTTGGGCAGTGAGATTCATATTATGCGCAGTTGTCTCAGTTTGGATATGTCCTTCATGATATATTTGATGCTCTTCACTCTCCCCATCATTGTTACAGTCTACCAGGAAGTGTAAATTCTCAAGGGCAGTATGTTTATATCTACGTACTGCCACGTTTTGGAAAGAAGCTTCTATGCACAATGTTGGCAGGAAACTCTGGGTGCCATTTGAAGATACAGCTGAAAGATATTGAATAAGAGAAAAGTAAGATCATTCCACTTACTACTCTCAGATGAATATAATGAAAACTTCTAATATGGAAAAATAAAATCAATCAGAGAACTTCAGCAAGACGGCTGATGGAATCATTGGGACTTTATTCCTCCAGGGAGACATAAACTTGCAGACAACATACTGACTACATAGTTCTGAAGTCTTGTCATGCTGGAGCACACATCACTTTCCTTACCTCAAAAAATCAGGAAAAGTACTATCTGAGCTCAAAACTAGAAGAAAGGAAGGAAACTTAAAATAGAAATCAACAAAATACGATATAGCAAAAACAGAAAAATATCTACAATAGGAAGAGGTGATTTTTAGAAGAGATCCACAAAATTGACATACTTTTAAGTAAATCGAATGACAGAGAGAAGACCAGTAAAATCAAAAGTGAAGAAGTGAAAGCAGAGTAACTGATAGCATGGAAATAAAGCCAATTAAAAGAAGCAGTGATGGATAATTATACGCCCACAAAGAGATATATATATAAAAAAAAAGTCTGTAAATTTCCAAAAAGGTATAACCTACTTGACTCAATCATGGGGGAGGGGGGAAATCTCTACTGATCTACCACTACTAAGTAGATTGAAAGAGTAATAAAAAAAAAGCTCCTAACAAAGGTAAGTCCTATGCGAGATGAATATCCTCAATTATTCAAACAAACATTAATGAGAAAGTACTTTAAATCTCCTATAACATTTCCAAGAAGTGAAGAGAAAGGAAATTGTAAAACACTCTCTATGACACATTAACAAAGCCAAGAAAGACACTATAAGCAAAGAAGACTAAAAATTACTACTGAGACGAATAGTCATGTAAACTCCCCAGTAAAAGGAAACAACCTGAAACAAGAGCAAATTTTACAACATAATCAAGTGGGAATTCTTCCTGGAATTCAGGGTGTTTCAACAAAAAGAAATCTATAAATTTAGGACAGCACATGAAAAGAATGAAGATCAAACATGACATGATCACATTTATTCGTGCAGAAGAAGAAAGTGAGCATACTGGACACTGTTTCATGATTTAAAACACTCAGTAGTAGGAATAAAAGGAAATCAACTCAGCCTAATAAAGGCCATGTATGTACTAAAAGCTGAAATCTAACATATCCAATAGTAAAAGAATGAAGCCTTCTGTATGATCAGAAACAAGGTACTGAAGTGACTTCACCACTTCGATTCAACATAGTTGTGGATTTTATAGTCAGAACAATTAGGCAAGAAAAAAATATATAAAAGTAATCCAGCTGAAAAAGGAAAAGAGAAACTACTTCTGTTCACAGACGACATGATGTATAGAAAACACTAAGAATCCGTATTTTAATTTTTTAGCTATTTTATTTATTGGACATCACTTTTATTGTTTATTTCTGTGAATTTTCCTTCCTAGACTTTCATTTTTCCATTTTCTTATGACATAATGCTTGAGTTAAGAAAAAATTCAGGGGCGCCTGGGTGGCTCAGTCGGTCAGGCCCCTGCCTTTGGCTCAGGTCATGATCCCACCGTCCTGGGTGGAGCCCTACATCAGGCTCCCTGCTCAGTGGGGAGTCTGCTTCTTCCTTTCCCTCTGCCCCTCTCCCTGCTCATTCTCTCTCTCAAATAAATAAATAAATAAAATCTTTAAAAAAAAAGAAAAATTTGCAATAAAGTAAAATTAACATTACACTACAAGGAACTAGAAAAAGAAGAAACATAGCTGAAATTTAGTAAAGGAAGGAATTAAAAAAGAAAAAATAGAAATGAATAAAATGGAGATCAGAATAAGCGATAACATAACCTTTAAAATAATCTTATCAAAATCCCAATGCCAATTTTGGCAGAAAGATCAAAACCATCCTAACATTCATATGGATGTCACAGGATAACACATACCCAGAACAATCTTGAAACTGAATAGTATGTTGGTGGTACCACACTTACTGATGAAAAGAATACTATAAAGCTATTGTTACCAAAATAATGTACTACAAACATAAAGACAGGGATAGAATAATGGAAAAGTAAAGGTGAGCTAGAGGTCTACTTCTCCAGTGTTAATGTGTATGACAATGAAGTGAACATCTTATTAAAATTCATATTTGTATTGGAATTTCTTTTTTCTTTTTAAGATTTTATTTATTTATTTGAGAGAGAGAGAATGAGAGAGAGCACATGAGAGGGGGGAGGGTCAGAGGGAGAAGCAGACTCCCTGCTCAGCAGGGAGCCCGATGCGGGACTCGATCCAGGGACTCCAGGATCATGACCTGAGCCGAAGGCAGTCGCTTAACCAACTGAGCCACCCAGGCGCCCTGTATTGGAATTTCTATGTGAGGTCTGAGTTTCTACATTTCTCATGAGCTTGCAAGTGATGCCAACATCTCAGTTCAAGAGCCACACTATTAAATTCCAAAAATTAAAAAACATAGAGGAAATCATGGATGACTTTGAAATTAAAGAATATTGTAGAAATTACAACTTCTAACACCATGAGCAGAAACAACGATTCTTCTTGAACATTTACTACCCACTACATGCCATTCTAACTCTTTTTCATAAATTCATCCAGGAATCCACAGTAACCTATGAAAACAGTATTGTTCTTCATCTTTCAATAAATATCTTGCCAAAACTTCAGTGATAGTGGAGCCTGAGTTTTACCCCAGATTGTGTGACATTGAATAGGTCTAAGAGGAACACACAGACCAGTAAACAGAGGCAACTATAAAAGAAGATTCACAGCAGGTTTCAAAGTGACAATGGGAATGCAAACGTGATTAAATCATAGAATATATCAACTAAAAGAGGTAAGTGAGGATAAAATACAGAAAAAAATTACAAATTAAATTAAAAAGAATAAAAATGATAGACCAAAAATTCCTTACTGTCCTTGAGTCTAAGATATGTCTTCAGGGGCATAAAACATAAATCTATTTGTGAATGAAGGGTTTTGTGTCTTGCAAACAAACCACAGAGACAAACACAAAATGATAGAAATGAAATACGTATTGTTTAAATTTTTGCTCATTTACCTTTGTGATGAGTTATATTTTACAATTTTAGGGCAGTGGAACATATATGATGCATGCTTTCCTTCCACAGAGCAACAGAGAAATGCTAAGGAAGAGTTGGTCTGTGACATGAGTGTGTAATAGAATGGAAACTTGGAGGACCTATGCTGACTGACTTACAATCTCCATTATCTCCAGTAAACACAGGAGAGAGCCTTCATTTTCAAAGCTGACTACAAAGTGAAACAGAGACGGGAGTTTCCAGATTAAATGAGATGATTAATGCACATCTTTCAGTAAATCCTCCCAAGGTACGTGGTGATAAATGAGAAAAATTATAAATTTTTTAAAAAAGATTTTATTTATTTATTTGACAGAGAGAGACAAAGCAAGAGAAGGAACACAAGCAGGGGGAGTGGGAGAGGGAGAAGCAGGCTTCCCATGGAGCAGGGAGCCCAATGCGGGGCTCGATCCCAGGATCCTGGGATCATGACTCCAGCTGAAGGCTGTTCTTGGGCGCCTGGGTGGCTCAGTCGTCAGGCGTCTACCTTCAGCTCAGCTCGGGTCATGATCCCAGGGTCCTAGGATCGAGCCCCAGGTCGGGCTCCCTGATCGGCGGGAAGCCTGCTTCTCCCTCTCCCACTACCCCTGCTTGTGTTCCCTCTCTTGCTGTTTCTCTCTCTGTCAAATAAATATATAAAATCTTTAAAAAAAAAAAAAGAGAGAGAGAAATTACTGTTCTTCCTTGTATCTCCTGGGCTGCTTAGCCTTTGAGGACTCCAGGCTCTTCTATGTCCTATTCACTTCTGCACCCTGCTGGCCACATTCTCTTCTCTCCTATATACTCCCGTTTCTCCATAATTTACATTTTCTCCATTGTGTTACATAGAAATTTGCTATCCTAACTCTATATCCTACTATGAATACCTAGGATTAGCTGCATTTGGAGAGTAGGTTAGCTTTCTTTACATGCACCTTTTTTTTTTTTAAGATTTTATTTATTTATTTGACAGAGAGAGAGAGAGCACAAGCAGGGGGAGTGGCAGGCAGAGGCAGAGGGAGAAGCAGGCTCCCCGCAGAGTAGGGGGAGCCTGATGTGGAACTTGATCCCAGGACCCTGGGATCATGACCTGAGACGAAGGCAGTCACTTAACCAACTGAGCCACCCAGGAGCCCTACATGCAACTTCTTAACAAAGTAGTTCAACCTATCTGTGTCTATTTTCTTTTCTTTTTTTATTTATTTGTCAGAGAGATAGAGCAAGTGAGCGCACAAGCAGGGGGCAGCGGCAGTCAGAGGGAGAAGCAGCCTCCCCGTGGAGCAAGGAGCCGGTGTGCAACCCAATCCCAGGACCCTGGGATCATGACCTGAGCCAAAGGCAGATGCTCAACGACTGAGTCACCCAGGCATCCCCCTATTTTGTTTTCTATTAAGGTATAACTGACAAAAAAAATTGTAACTGACATACAATATCACATCAGTTGAGGTGTACAACAGTGATTTCACAACTCTATAGGTTCTATGATGCTCCCCACAAGTGAGCTACTGTCTGTCACTATACAATGTTATTATAATAGCATTGAATGTATTCCCTATGCTATATCTTTTATCCCCATGACTCATTAATTCCATAACTAAAACTCTGTACTTCCCATTACCCTTTACCTATTTTGCCCATCCTACCATTGGGGTCACTCTGGTAACCAGCAGGTTGTTCAATGTATTTATGGGTCTGTTTCTGCATTTTTTGTTGTTTCTAGCTATTTGTTACAACGTGGACAGACCTAGAAGGTATTATGCTATGTGAAATACATCAGAGACAAATACCATATGATTTCACTAATATGTACAACGAAAAACAAAACAAATGAACAAACAAAAGCAACAACACACCCATGAATGTCTATTTTGTTTTGAATAAAGTCCATGGATAATCTTTTTTTTTTTTTTTTAAAGATTTGTTTATTTGAGAGAGCGAGAATAAGAGAGAGAGAGTACATGAGAGGGGGGAAGGTTAGAGGGAGAAGCAGGCTCCTCGCTGAGCAGGGAGCCCGATGCGGGACTCGATCCTGGGACTCCGGGATCATGACCTGAGCCGAAGGCAGTCGCTTAACCAACTGAGCCACCCAGGCGCCCCAGTCCATGGATAATCTTAACTATAAAAATTCCAAGATTACACACATTCTATAAATGTAACAAGTTGGCCTCTAACAATTTTCCACTGCTGGCAGAAGACAGAAGACTCCTAGATTGAAGACCAAAGGCCATTGCTCATGACACAGCAAACATCACCAACAACTTGATCACACTAATTTCACTTCCCAGCCTCCCACCCACACTTCCTACAGGTAGATGCTGCACGTGCAGTGGGTTTGTGCCACATCTGTGAGACTGTGAGCATAGGAAACCACAATATCTTAACGGAACATCTAGCATATCTGCCCAGACTTTTGCCATGGAAGGAGACATACATTTTCCTGTACAATAAACAAATCTGTCTTCTACCCAAGGGCAAGATACTATCACTATATTCCCAAGATTTTTAATACACAAACATCAATGGAAAGACAATTAGAATAAAAACGTTCAAAGCATCTACCCATAACACATGGAGAAAATGTAACTCATAGAGATTCATCTCCCAACAATATCCACCACTCAGTATGATACCAGCTGGGCTCCAGTCTAATTTTTCCATATGCACACTACCTCATTAAACATTCATAACCTGACACAGGATTTGGGATAAAATCTATTCAATTTACATCAGGAAACATTTTGCAAGGCTATGAAAGGCAGGATACAATACAGAAGAATTGAGTGAGCTGTAACTTCCACTTCTGTAATGTCTCCATGGGTCTTGCATTCAACTAGGTAAAGAAATCCCAATACCCATGAGGGTCTACTTTAAATTTCTATAGTGAGCTTTCTAAAGGACATGGTAAAAAACAAACAAACAAACAAAGAAAAAACTAAACTAAACTGTGCAAAAGCATAGAATTTACATGTTATCTGAAAAGATGAGAGGATTTTTTACTCCTTATCCAGGCAAAGCACATCCTGGATATAGTGGAATCATGGCTCATGAAAAAAAAAAAGGGCAGAGAATTGGGAAACACATAGGAATTAGGGCAGAGGTATTCACCAACCATCAATGGGAATATCAAAAAGAGCAACATAGACTTAAAAGCTGGACAAGACTGTGTAAAATGAAACAGTGTTGGTCACAAGGATAAAAATACTTTGGATTGAGCTGAAGTTAGGTGAAGATCTGGAGGAAATGTTGAGCCTATGAATGCACACGACCTACTCTGTTTGCCTGTACCTGAGGAAAATCAAGGAAACTCTGCTCCAGGTCATGAGTTCACAGCATGATTTCAAGGAATAATAACAATGCGGTACACAGCAAATGTATGATTTTCTTCTGATATTCATGACAGTATCCAAAATTCATTTTCCTTTTTGCTGCTCTGTTGCTCATTTGGCAGTGACATACAGAGGAAAATTAAAAACTCAATGTACCTGGAAGCTTTGACTTTAAGCTCCTTCCAACCAGTGTCCATACAGCTAATCTGAATAGCCTGGAAGACACCAAAGACCCACATTGTACCACAATGGACACACCTCTGGCCACTCTGTAAACATGTGAAAGAGGTGTGCATCCAGAATCATGGCAGAAATCTTTTCACCCAAAAGCTGTCACTATGGGTGGGACTTATTTAGAGACAATGACCAATGAGTTGACTATACTCATATTTGGTGATAAAATTGATAGAACTTATCTCCAGTGACCTAAAGAGAGAGATAATGATAAAACAGCTATCAGATTGCCACGATTCCAGTTACAGTGTATAACAAGAAGAAGACTTCTATTGCCAAGCCCCTGAAAGTCATTCTGCTATGGGAATATTGAAATAATCATTCATCAGAGCAAAGATGCCCATGGAAGGTCTTTGACATCAAAACTGACATTGAGTGTGTGGTCCTGTGAGATTGCTAAACATCACTAGAGGCAGGAAAAGATGGAGAAAATCACAGGAGAAGTCTGATCCAAGATTATGATGGTGTTAATGCATATGAAGACTTGTACAAACAAATGAAAAGAGCACAATACAATATTTTCAGAATACATTTCAATTTGTTAGCTAACCTGATGGGAAAAAAAGAAAAACAGAAAACCTCCATCACTACACAAAACACGCAGCACACTGATTTTTTTTTTTTTAAGATTTTATTTATTTATTTATTTATTTGAGACAGAATGAGAGAGAGAGAGAGAGAGCACATGAGAGGGGGGAGGGTCAGAGGGAGAAGCAGACTCCCCGCCGAGCAGGGAGCCCGATGCGGGACTCGATCCCGGGACTCCAGGATCATGACCTGAGCCGAAGGCAGTCGCTCAACCAACTGAGCCACCCAGGCGCCCAGCACACTGATTTCTAATAGGTTTCAGAACAAAATTGTAAATGTAATGATGTCTTTAGAAAAATACAAAGGATTCTGTCTCTGAGGTCTTGGTATAGGGAAGATTTCTAAAAATGATAAAAACACAACCATAAAGGGTGAACTGACAAATTGGATTACATTACAATTAAGAACTACTCTGCATCACAAGTTCAAGAGATAGGAATAGGGGCGCCTGGGTGGCTCAGTCATTGGGCGTCTGACTTCGGCTCGGGTCGTGATCCCAGGGTCCTGGGATCGAGCCCCACATCGGGCTCTCTGCTCAGCAGGAAGCCTGCTCCTCCCTCTCCCACTCCCCCTGCTTGTGTTCCCTCTCTCGCTGTGTCTCTCTCTGTCAAATAAATAAATAAAATCTTAAAAAAAAAAAAAGAGGAGATAGAAATAGAGGTAGAGTGAGAGAGGAGACAAAGGACTCATTCTCAGGATATATACAAAACCACAAAGCCAGAAGAGAAAGATATCACAACAGAAAAAAAATGGGCAAAATAACCCACTAGACACTTTGAAAAAAGAGATTATCGAAAGGTTAACCAAACTCCATACTAACAGGAAGTAACAAACAACAAAAAAGCAAATAAAACCACGACTTGGTAACATCACACACCAACCAGACAACTACTGTGAAAAAACTACATTAAAAAAACCAAGTTTTGTAAAGTATGTGGATAAGTCAGAAATCCAGTACACTGCTGGTGGTGGGAAAACTGGTATAAAGATTTTGGCAAAGTGTTTGCTAGTATCTATTAAAGCTGAACATATCTAAACGTATTTACCAACAATTCAGTCCCACATAAATAGCCGGCACACATTTGTGCATATCACTAAAAGACAAATTATACATTTTACATGCCAGTACTATTCTTGACAGTCCTATACTGAGAACCATCCACCTACTCAATAACAGTAGAATGATGCAGTCAGGTGATATTCACAATGGAATTGGATCCATCCATTCTAATGAATGAGGCATAATAACCTGTGGTAAATACAGATAAATTCACAAATGATGGAAAGAAAAGAAGCCAAATACAAAAGAGCTCCCATTGCCTGATTACTTTTACATAAAGTTCAAAAGTGAGGACAGCAATCTCTTGCCGTATATATTAAAGGACTGCAGAGCTTCGGGGAAAGTTACTGAGGAGCTCAACACAACAAACAATATCCTGTTTCATGATCTCTGTAGCTTAGAGATGGGATCAGTTGTGAAATTCTCTTGAGCTCCTTACTTATGATTTCAACATGTTACATTATTTTTAAAAAATCCTTATCATTGGGGTGCCTGGGTGGCTCAGTCAGTTAAGCGACTGCTTTCAGCTCAGGTCATGATCCCGGGGTCCTGGGATCCAGCCCCACATTGGGCTCTCTGCTCAGTGGGGAGTCTGCTTCTCTCTCTCCCACTCCCCCTGCTTGTGTTCCCTCTTTCGCTGTGTCTCTCTCTGTCAAATAAATAAATACAATCTTAAAAAAAAAAAAAATCTTTATCATTAAAAATAGATGTAAGTAAATAAATATCATAATGTACATATATTGACAACTTGAAATTAAGGCAGGATATAATTTCACAGTTACTAGATTTAAAAAGCATGTTTCTTTTTAAAAAAATAATTTTTCGCTAAAGCAATATGATACTGAGTATACAAAATTTACAGTAAAAGAATGAAATGTAAAGGTAAACAAGAAGACATAAGAAACAAGTAATAAAAAATGATTGGGTGTAAGGAAAAGCATAAAAGTTGGTAAATTCAAACACCAATATCACCATTAGAATATTAAATATAAATAAACCAAATATTCCTAGTAACACTAACTGTTGCTTGAATATATTGCACTGGAATTTTCATAGAGCTATAACTAAAACAGAAGGAAATAACTGGAAGAAAAAAAAGAAAACATCCCATGTAGTGATGATCAATCAAACAACCAGCATGGTAATATAAACATTATATAGAAAAATCTTTAACACTAAAGGAGTTTGGGGGACTGAGTCCAAGACGGTAGAAGAGTAAGAGACCATAGTTTTGTCTGGTCCCGGGAATTCAGCTAGAAAACTATCAAATAAATCTGAACACCTGAAAACTCAACCAGAGATCTAAGAAAATAACTGCCGCTATACAAATAGAAAAGCGACCACTTTCTGCAAGAATGACAAGACAGAAAAACTCACTGCAAAAAAGAATAAAAGGCAGTACTGACTGCCAGGGACCTAATCAGTATGGACATAAGTAAGATGCCTGAACTAGAGTTCAGAATAACATTATAATGATACTAGCTGGGCTTGAAAAGAGCATAGAAAACACTAGAGAGTTCCTTTCTGGAGAAATAAAAGAATTAAAATATAACCAAGTAGAAATTAAAAAGACTATTCATGAGATGCAATAAAAAATGGAGACTCTGTTATGATAAATGAGGCAGAAGATAGAATTAGTGACATAGAAGACAAAACGATGGAGAATAAAGAAGCTGAGGAAAGGAGAGATAAACAAGGGGAGGGGAGAATCTGAGAGATCAGTGATAGCATAAAGCGAAACAGTATTAGAATAATTGGGATCCTAGAAGAGGAAAGAGCAAGAGGGACAGAAGGTATATTGGAGCAAATTATAGCAGAGAACTTCCCTAATCTGGGGAAGGAAACACGCATCAAAGTCCAGGAGGCACAGAGAAACCCCACAAAATCAATAAAAATAGGTCAACACCTCAACATATAATAGTGAAACTGGCAATTCTCAGAGACAAAGAAAATATTGAGAAAAGCTCAGGACAAGAGGTCTATACCTTACAAGGGTAGAAACATTAGATTGGTAGCAGACCTATGCACAAGACCTGGGAGGCCAGAAAGGATGGGCATGATATATTCAGGATGCTAAATAAGAAAAATATGCAGCCAGGGGCGCCTGGGTGGCTCAGTCGTTAAGCGTCTGCCTTTGGCTCAGGTCATGATCCCAGGGTCCTGGGATCAAGCCCTGCATCGGGCTCCCTGCTCCACAGGAAGCCTGCTTCTCCCTCTCCCACTCCCCCTGCTTGTGTTCACTCTCTCGCTGTGTCTCTCTCTGTCAAATAAATAAATAAATAAAATCTTTAAAGAAAAAAGAAAAATATGCAGCCAAGAATACTTTATCAGCTAGGATGTCATTCAAAATAGGAGTGATAAAAAGCTTCCAGGACAAATAGTAACTAAAAGAATTTGTGAACATCAAACAGTCCTATAAGAAATATTGAAAAGGGGTGCCTGGGTGGCTCAGTTGGTTGAGCGACTGCCTTCAGCTCAGGTCATGATCCCAGGGTCCTGGGATCGAGTCCCGCTTCGGGCTCCCTGCTCTGCGGGGAGCCTACTTCTCCCTCTCCCACTCCCCCTGCTTGTGTTCCCTCTCTCGCTGTGTCTCTCTCTGTCAAATAAATAAATAAAATCTTAAAAAAAAAAAAAAGAAAAAGAAAAAAAAAGAAATATTGAAAGGGATCCTCTAAGCAAAGAGAGAGCCGAAAAGTAACATAGACTAGAAAGAAACAGAGATAATCTACAGAAAAATTCACATTACAGGTAATACAATAGCAATAAGTTCATATCTTTCATTAGTTACTCTGAATGTAAATAGGCTAAATGCCTCAATCAAAAGACATAGGGTATCAGATTGGATAAAAAAAGCAAGACCCATCAATAGGTTGTCATTTTAGACCCAAAGACACCTCCAGATTTAAAGTGAAGGGTTAGGAAACCATTTATCATGATAATAGACATCAAAAGAAAGCTGGGGTGGCTATCCTTATATCAGATAAATTAGATATTAAACCCAAGATTGTAATAAGAGATGGGGAAGGACACTATATCAGAATTAAACAGGAAGATCAATCCAACAAGATCTAACAATTATAAATATTTATGTCCCTAACACAGGAGCAGTCAATTATACAAGCCAGTTAATAACAAAATTAAAGAAACACATTGATAATAATACAATAATAGTAGGGGACTTTAACACTCCCCTCACTGAAATGGACAGATCATCTAAGTAGAAGATCAACTAGGAAATAAGGGCTTTGAATGACACACTGGACCAGATGGACTTCACAGATATATTCAGAACATTTCACCCTAAAACAACAGAATACACATTCTTGTCAAGTGCACCTGGAACATTCTCCAGAATAGATCACATACTGGGTCACAAGTCAGGTCTCAACCAGTACCAAAAGACTGGGATCATTTCCTGCATATATTCAGACCACAATGCTTTGATACTGTAACTCAATCACAAGAGGAAATTTGGAGGGGCGCCTGGGTGGCTCAGTCGTTAGGCATCTGACTTTGGCTCAGGTCATGACCCTAGGGTCCTGGGATCAAGTCTCACATCAGGCTCCCTGCTCTGTCGGGAGCCTGCTTCTCCCTCTCCCTCTGCCTGCACCCTCTCTCTCTGTCAAATAAATAAACAAATCTTAAAAAAAAAAAAAGAATGAATGGGTCAACTAGGAAATTAAAGAATTTTAAAAATTCATGGAAACAAATGAAAATGAAAACAGAACTGTCCAAAATCTTTGGGATGCAGCAAAGGAGGTCCTAAAAGGGAAGTATAGAGCAATATAAGCCTTTCTCAAAAAACAAGAAAAGTTTCAAATACACCACCTAACCTCACACATAAAGGAGCTGGAGAAAGAAGAGCAAATAAAGCCTAAGCCCAGAAGGAGAAGAGAATAAAGACTAGAGCAGAAATCAATGAAATAGAAACCAAATGAACAGTAGAACACATCAACGAAACTAGGAGCTTGTTTGTTGAAAGAATTAGTAAGATGGATAAACCTCTGGCTAGACTTATCAAAAAGAAAATAGAAAGGACCCAAATAAATAAAACCATGAATGAAAGAGAAGAGATCACAACCAACACGGAAGAAATACAATTATAAGAACATATTATGAGCAACTATATGCCAACCAATCCGGAAGAAATGGATGCATTCCTGAGACCTATAAACTACCAAAACTGAACCAGGAAGAAATAGAAAACCTGAACAGACCCATCACCAGCAAGGAAATTGAAGCAGTAATCAAGTCTTCCAACAAACAAGAGTCCAGGGCCGGATGGCTTCCCAGCGGAATTCTACCAAACATTTAAAGAAGAACAAATACCTATTCTTCTGAAGCTGTTTCAAAAAATGGAAATGGGAGGAAAACTTCCAAACTCATTCTATGAGACCAGAATTACCTTGATCCCAAACGAGACAAAGACTCCCCAAAAAGGAGAATTACAGACCAATATCCTTGATGAACATGGATGCTAAAATTCTCACGAAGATACTAGCTAATAGGATCCAACAGTACATTAAAAGGATTATTCACCATTACTAAGTGGGATTTATTTCTGGGCTGCAAGCGTGGTTCAACATTCACAAATCAATTAATGTGATATATCACAATAACAGAAAGGACAAGAACCATATAATCTTCTCAGTAGATGCAGGAAAAGCATTTGACAAAGTACAGCATCCTTTCTTCATTAAAACTCTTCATAGTGTAGGGACAGAGGGTACATACTTCAATATCATGAAAGCCATCTATGAAACACCCACGCCAATATCATTCTCAATGCGGAAAAACAGAGCTTTCCTCTAAGATCAGGAACATGGCAGGGATGTCCACTCTCACCACTGATGTTCAACATATTACTGAAAGTCTTAGCCTCAGCAACCAGACAATAAATAGAAATAAAAGGCATCAGAATTGGCAAAAAAGAATTCTAACTCTCACTCTTTGCAGGTGACATGATACTCTATGAGGAAAACCCAAAAGACACCACGGCAAAATTGCTGGAACTCATACAGGAATTCACCAAAGTGGCAGGATATATAATCAATGTATAGAAATCAGTTGCATTTCTATACACTAACAATGGGACCGAAGAAAGACAAATTAAGGAGTTGATCCCATTTACAATTGCACCCAAAACTGTTAAGATACTGAGGAATAAACCCAACCCAAGAGGCAAAGGATCTGTACTCAGAGAACTATAGAACACTCATGAAAGAAATTGAGGAAGACACAAAGAAATGGAAAAATGTTCCATGCTCATGTTTTGGAAGAACAAATTTTGTTAAAATATCTATGCTTCCTACAGCAATCTACATATTCAATGCAATCCCTATCAAAATACCATCAACTTTTTTCACAGAGTTGGAGCAAATAATCCTAAAAAGACCCTGAATAGCCAAAGGAATGTTGAAAAAGAAAACCAAAGCGGTAACATCATAATTCCAGATTTCAAGCTTTATTACAAAGCTTTAATCATCAAGACAGTATGGTACTGGCACAAAAACAGACACATAGATCAATGGAACAGAATAGAGAACTCAGAAATGGACTCTCAACTCTATGGTCAACTAATCTTCGACAAAGCAGGAAAGAATATCTGATGGAAAAAAAGACAGTCTCGTCAACAAATGGTGTTGGGAAAATTAGACAGCCACATGCAGAAGAATGAAACTGGACCATTTCCTTACACTGTACAGAAAAGTAGACTCAAAAAGGATGAAAGACCTAAATATAAGTCATGAATCCATCAAAATCATAGAACACAGGCAGCAACCTTTATGTCCTCGGCCACAGCAACTTCTTGCTAGACACATCTCCAAAGGCAAGGGAAACAAAGTAAAAAATGAACTATTGGGTTTTCATCAAGATAAAAAGCTTTTGCACAGCAGAGGAAACAGTCGACAAAACCAAGACAACCAACATAATATTAGAAGATATTTGCAAATGATATATCAGATAAACGGTTAGTATCCAAAATCTATAAAGAACTTATAAAACTCAACACGCAAAGAACAAAGAATCCAATCAAGAAATGGGTAGAAGACATGAACAGACATTTCTCCAAAGAAGACATACAAATGGCCAACACAGACATGAAAAAATACTCAACATCACTCAGCATCAGGGAAATGCAGATCAAAACCCCAAGGAGATACCACCTCACACCAGTCAGAATTCCTAAAATTAACAAGTCAGGAAACAACAGATGTCGGCTAGGATGCAGAGAAAGGGGAACCCTCCTACACTGTTGGTGAGAATGCAAGGTGATGTAGCCACTTAGAAAATAGTATGGAATTTCCTCAAAAAGTTGAAAGTAGAGCTACCCTACAATCCAACAGTTGCACTATTGGGTATTTACTCCAAAGGTACAAATGTAGTGATCCAAAGGGGCACGTGCACCTCATTGTTTATAGCAGCACTGTCCACAATAGCCGAACTATGGAAAGAGCCCAGACGTCCATTCACAGATGAATGGATAAAGAAGATGTTGTATATATATATATATATATATATACACCTACACACACACACACACATACACAATGGAATATTACTCAGCCATAAAAAAAAAAATGAAATCTTGCTATTTGCATTGATGTGGATGGAACTAGAAGGTATTATTCTAAGAGAAATAAATCAATCAGAGAAAGACAATTATCATAGGATCCCACTGATGTGTGGAATTTAAGAAACAAAACAGAGGATCGGGAAGAGAGGAAAAAACAAGTCAAGACAAAACCAGAGAGGGAGACAAACCATAAGAGACCCTTAATCAAACGAAACAAACTGAGGGTTGCTGGAGAGGAGCGGGGTGGAGGAATGGGGTAACTGGGTGATGGACATAAAGGAGGCCATGTGATGTAACATGCACTGGGTATTATATAAGACCCATGAATCACTGACCTCTACCTCTGAAACCAATATTACATTTTATGTTAATTAATTGAATTTAAATTTAAAAAATTAAAAAATTAAATTATCTCTGGAAGAATAAAAACCAAAACAAAAAACACTAAAGGAGTTTGTTAAACTCCTCAATATCATAAAAACATAAAGTTGTTGTTACTCATAGTGTTATATTTCAATAGCTTAAATGTACACCATTTCAATATTCTAATTGGAGGATAGCAAGCATAATCTACGTATATGTGTGTGCATATTTATACACACACATATAAATATACACATAGAAATACATGTATATAGGGAAACATTTATTTTTTGCTCATGAGTCATTAAAATCATCATAGAGTGTTGACATCATTAAGACGGTAAAAGGGGGGTATTGGGTGACTTAGTTAAGTGTCCCACTCTAGATTTAGGCTCAGGTCATAATCTCTGGATTGTGGGATCAATCCCCACATCAGGCTCACATGTCCTCCTCCATGCTGGGCATCTAACCTGCCCCATCTTTCTCTCCCTCCCTCTAAAAAAAATAAAAGATGGTGAAATACATAGTTCACACTTTAGTAATCTCATAATAAGCTCAATTAGCAACTTTCATATAAGACATCAGTGGGCAAATTGCAGTACTCAAGGGTGAGGCTGAAACACCCCTTGGACCACAGAGATCAAGAAGGACAACATTAAAAGGGTAAGAAGAACAATTTCTTTTTTTTTTTTTTTAAAGATTTTATTTATTTATTTGACAGAGAGAATGAGAGAGAGAGCACATGAGAGGGGGAAGGGTCAGAGGGAGAAGCAGACTCCCTGCCGAGCAGGGAGCCCGATGCGGGACTCGATCCCGGGACTCCAGGATCATGACCTGAGCCGAAGGCAGTCGCTTAACCAACTGAGCCACCCAGGCGCCCCAAGAAGAACAATTTCATGTTGACCATAATGCACCTCCCCCGGGCAGGAACTAGAGCAGATGTTTTTCTTAGGGTCCATGGCTGGTGTGCTTTGTAGTTCCTGGGCCAAGTCTAGAATGCACAATTCAAACCAAAATGAGTGGAGTATGGTAAACTGTGTGGGGTCTTCTTTAAGGGATGCGCATGGTAAATATACTGGGAGTGGACACTTTTTCACAAAGACTACTGGGGAAGTCATACAGGAACTTACTTTTGCCTGTGACTGTGGGGGCTTTTATCTAATGTATTTGCTGTTGGGTGGATCTACATTCAGTTCAAATCCCCTGCAGGCAGTCTGGTTACACGAACTGGAATCCAAATCAGCAGCATCAAGAAATTGTTTAGCTACACTCTCAATAATGCTTCCATGTCATCCTTATTAAAAACAACATAATGCCACAGCAGTTCAAAAAGAAAGAAAAGATATAATCCATAAACCATGGAGAAAATTAATCTCAAATAATTTGAGATTCAGGGTCACTGGGAAAAAACATTATTAATGATACCATCCCACGGCTTTAACAAGTGCCCCTTGAATAATGCAGAGGTACAGGGTATCCATCCCCATGCAGTTGAAAATGTTTGTAACTTTGACTCCCCAACACGATAGCTTACTGTTCAAAAGAAACCTTAGCAAAAACAGTCAATTAATATATACTTATATGGGGGCGCCTGGGTGGCTCAGTCGTTAAGCGTCTGCCTTCGGCTTGGGTCATGATCCCAGGGTCCTGGGATCGAGCCCCGCCGCAGGCTCCCTGCTCCGCGGAAAGCCTGCTTCTCCCTCTCCCACTCCCCCTGCTTGTGTTCCCTCTCTCGCTGTGTCTGTCAAATAAATAAATAAAATCTTTAAAAAACATATATATGTATATATGTACTTATATAAGTGTTATATTTGGTATTCCTACAAAAAAGGAAGATCAATTAAAGACAATGTTAAGAAAATAAGGAGATAATATATACATAGTACTGTACTATAAGTAAATCTGACTATAAGTGGACCTATATAGTTCAAACCCATGCTGTTCAAGAATCAAGTGTACTTTGTCTGTTTACCTGCAACCTTGATGATGTTGGGGTAGGATAAGGTGGTGCAGGATAACACTTCATGTAATATACATCAGTGTTAACACATTAATCTATTTTGTGTTTTTAGTGAAAATATATTGAGTTCAAACACATTGTAAACAAACTATTGCAAAATCATTGTATGATCATTGGTCAAAATACCTATCACACGCATTCAAGAACCATTCTTGTTCCTCTAATATGATCATCTCTGAGTTGTGCTTTCGATGCTTTTCAAACTGAGGCTAATTATTGAGTAAACGTGGATTTATAATAATTTTACACCCTTTTATGGAAGAGTTAGCTATACATTCCTCAGTTATCTGTGAAAATTTCGTTATTTCAACCAAATAACTAATGTTCTTGACTTGCAGAAATTCCTATAATGAAGATACATTCAGCTTTGAATAAACTATCACCATATTCGTCTTAAACAGCAACGAGCAAAAATATTTAAAATTTAGAGTGTTTGTTTTAATATGCAAATAATAATGCCCTGTATACTTCATTCATCATGACTTATTTTACTCTTATGTGTCAACCACAAACAACATCTCCACGTGGACGTTTTTCATATATTTGACATTACAGTGTCCTTAATCTCCCGTGGAAAAGTAGGTAGGAATGAATTCCTATCATACAATAACCCTCATGTCTGTGAGACAGCAACAATGAAATCATTTTGCATGCCCAGGAGCACTGAAGGCTTAGCATGAGAGGATTTAAGAGTAAAATTACTAATATTTGCCTCCAAAATAACTCAAATATGGTCAAAAGAAAAAAAGAGACACAGTGAAACTAATTATCCCTCTCCAGACATCCATCCCCCTTGATCCTTTCAGGAATATTAACAAATACATTTGACTATTGTATAACATGGGTTTGAACAGTGTGGGTCTAGTTATACACAGATATTTTTTAAATAAACATAGCGCAGCAGTGTAAACATATTTCCTTAATATTTTCTTTTCTCCACCTTACTTTATTATAAAAATACTGTAGAGCATATGTACAATACACAAAGAATGGGATGATTAACTGTTCATGTTCTAGGTAAGGTTTCGGGTCAACAATACTGTATTTGCATGACAAAGAAGGAATGGTTTTAAGTTTGGGTACTATAAATTACACACAGATTTTTAGTTCTGGAGGGGGCTGGTGCCCTTCAGACTGCACTGTCCAAGGCTATAATGTAATTGATTTAGGTCATTTAAATTTGGATTTTTCTCAATAATAAATACTCTGATTTAGAATCAAGTCTGAAAAGTGGTACTGGTTTACTACTTTCTGCTGTGAATTCCCTGATCTTATTTCTTTATTTATTAAAGATTTATTTATTTATTTTGGAGAGAGAGGGAGAACAGGACGGGGGACTGAAGGAGAGGCAGAGAGAGAATACCAAGCATTTAGCACCAAGTCTGAACTGGAGCTCGATCCCAAGACCCTGATATCATGAGATGAGCTAAAGTCAAGAGTCGGACACTTAACAAAGCTAGCCACCCAGGCACCACTTCTCTGAATTTAGATTTCCCTTTCTATTGTATACTTTGCCAATTATTTGCATCATTAATATTTTTATCCCTTATAAAAGTTTTTTTCTGAACTCTATATTAAAAACAGAGGCTGTTCATCAATCATTATATTTCTATCCAGTATGCTTGCTCTGATGTTGAGTAAGGTTTCAGTTCCAAGTAGACTTTACCACCATTCTTGACATTTGTAAGGTATCTCCCCAGTATATATAATTTCATGTTGAATACTTCTGATTATTAATTAAATATTGCCACATTGTTTACATTATAATGTTCAGAAAGTTTATAGTTCTGCTTAAACACTTTGCCGCATTTTTTTTACATTTGTCTGTATTCTCCCTACTATGTATTACCATATACTGATAATATTTGAGTGGTAGTTAAAGACTTTGCCAATTGTTTACATTTGTGAGATTTCTTCCCATTATGAAATGTCTGCTATTGAGTGAGTCTTGAAGACTAGTTAAGAGGCTTGCCACACTTATTACCTTTTTAAGTTTTTACTTGATTAAGGATATAATGAGGTACAATAAGATTTGAGCTTTCTGAAGACTTTCCCACTGTGGTTCTCTGGAAACTGAGTTCTCTGATGTTTATTAGGATTTGACCCTTGATGGACATTTTCCCCAGATTCATTACATTGTCAAGTTTGTCTCCTTTATAAACAACGTGGTAATTATAGAAAATAGTCCTCACAAAAGGCCTTCCTAAGTTCACAACACATGAAAACTTGCTCCAAATTAAGTATTATGTGGTAAGTATTACACAGTGATGTTTGGATAAAGACCGTTTTGTGTTAATCAAATTAAGAGAGTGTGTAACAAGGAGGGATTATGTGTCGGTGGGAGAATAAAGAACCCTTTGAAAAGGACTTCTCAAATCAATCACATTAGGAATTTTTATCTTTATTTTTAAATTTCTAACATTCAGAAATGTATCAGTGAATGACTAAACCAATCTTATATTTGAAACGGTTTGAATGAAACTTTCAGCACAGATTAGGTGACTTTCCAGAATATCCAAATGTCCTTTCAGAGAATATGTATGTTGAAAAAATGGATTATCATCCCTGGGTTCAAAGACATTGCTCTGCAAATGACTCAAGGTGGGTTTTTTCCCCTGAATGTTTCCCATCCTTGATCTGGTCTGTCAGTAAGGATTTCATTATGGTAACTGTCCCACATGGGTTATATCCATCGTAACATTCTTCCTGCCTGCTTTTCACTACCACCATCACCTTCCCAGTCATTCACTAAGTATAAATACTCACGGCCAGTGCTTCCACATCTTTCCATATCACTCCAGAAAATAAATATTCCTTGCCTATCTTCCTCAATAGGCCTATGGTGTTGTGGAAAGACACAACTAAAAGATACAAAATAAGTTATACCACTTACTGTACTCATATACATATATGTTAAAATTCTAATGTGAAAAATTAATAAACACTATAGTACCTCATCAATGGAGGAAAAGGAAGTACCAGGGTTTATTCCATCATGGAGACAAAAATGGACCAAATTACCTTTTAGAGTGCTCCAGAAGCCATTTAGAACACAGCACCCCCAAGTAAGTACAAATGAAGAGACACATGGAAGAGACAAGGAAAGTCTGTGACACTTGACCACAAAAGCTGCTCACCCTCCCTGACACTCCATGGCAACACTGTGAGAAAACTCTTACCTCCCCTCAGGAGACAAACAAATGAGTGACATGTTCAAGGCTTCATTGGTCTGGCTTATTGCCTGCTACCTGCTGGAATAGTTTTTGTCATGCATGACATGGAAGGCACAAGGAAAGAGAGCACCCTCTGAATATCCTGTAATGGTTGCTCAGAGAAAAGGTGAGCAATTTGTTCAAACAATGGAGAGACTACATAGCTGAGGACAGAGAGAGGAAGCTACCATGGGCTCTAATGTGAACTACAATTTTTTTTTTTTAGGATTTTATTTATTTATTTGACAGAGAGAGAGAGACAGAGAGAGAGGGAACACAAGCAGGGGAGGTGGGAGAGGGAGAAGCAGGCTTCCCGCCGAGCAGGGAGCCCGATGTGGGGCTCGATCCCAGGACCCTGGGATCATGACCTGAGCTGAAGGCAGACACTTAACAACTGAACCACGCAGGCACCCCATGAACTACATTTTTTTAAACTGGGGAATTACAAAAATTGAGACAATATAAATGGACAGAATATAGAATATGTCTGACAGGTCCCTGAAATTACTAATATATCTGTTCTCCTGTAGAAACCAAGTTCAGAATACATGGCTAGGAGGCTTTTTTCTCTTTTTTAAAAATTATCTAATTTCAACAAAAGATCACAAGGCATACAAAGAAATAGAAAAATATGTTCCAACCAGAGAAACAAAATTACTGGCCCTAAATTAACAAAGAACTCTTAATAGCCTGACACAGAAATCAAATAACCATCACAAAGATGCTAATGGAGAAAGAAGAGAAAATGGGTAGTGTAACTAAATGTTATCAGGAAAACCATGCATGACCAAAATAAAAATCCAAAGAGACAGAAAATATAACGACAATCAACCAGAAATTGGGAGCTGAAGAATATAATCACTGAATTTAAAAACACAACAAGGGGTCGGTCACAAATTTGATCAAGCAGAAAAAGAATCAGACAACTTAAAGATGCTTTGTTTTAAATTATCTACTGAGAGGACAAAAGAAAATGTGGAAAAAGACAGAGTCTAATTGACTCGTGGAACATCAACAAATGGACCAATATGTACATTAAGGGGACCCCAAAAGGAGAGAAGAGTGAAAGGGACGAGGGATTTACATGAAGAACTAAAGACTTGTACTTCCCACGTATGTGGAAAAAAGGGACAAATGCAACAAGCTCAGTAAATTTAAAGTAGGATACATGTTAAGACATGAATACAAGTGACACTGATAATTAACCTATAGAAAATCACAAGTGAAAACAGAATTTTGGAACAGTGTGACAAAAGCAACTCATCTTGTACAAGAGAGCTCCTGTAAGGTTAGGAGCGGGATTCACAGCAGACCTGATAGGAAAAAGTGCAAGGGACAATATATTCAAGTACTGAAAGATCAAAAAATAATCACCAAGAATACTCTTATCTGGCAAAACTGATTTCCATGAATGTAGACATGAAGACTTTCTTAATTAAAAAACCCCCCCTAAGTTTACCAGAAGACCTGTCCTACAAGAAACATTAAAGGAAGTCTTTCCAGGTGAAATAAAAGGATTCTAAACAGTAACTGAAACCACATGACAACATAAAGCTCTCTGCTAAACATAAATATTTACACAATTACAGTAATCTATAGTATTGTAATGAGGTAGCACAAATCACTTTTATTTCTGCTACAGAATTTTTAAAAAAATAAAAGCATGAAAATAATAAATCTGGGTAAATAAGTACACAACATAAAAGATAGAATTTGTGATACCAGTAACATAAAGTGGGTGCAGGGGTGGAGATGATAAGTAGAAGAGTTTTCTATGCAATTGACAATATCAGTTTAAAATTGTTTGCTATGCCTTTAACATATTTTAAGCAATTTCCAAGGTAACCACAATGAAAATATGTACAGAAGACACAAAAGTTAATGAGAATGAAGTCAAAGAATATTATGGGTATAACACCACAATTAAGGATAAAATATGTAAACATGATAGAGGTATAAACTGTTTAAAAATTGCTATCAATTCATAGAAAGTGTTTCTCTCATGCAAAGAGAATATACATTCAGAAGGGGTGATGAAATTAATTATATTATTATGACAATTCACCTACACGATACAATATTCACTGAACACTAACCAATGAAAGAAATACCCAAGATGAGTCACAATCAAATATGTATGGCTGGTATTTGTACAAATACATACATAATAAGTAAAGGGCATAAAGCTGATTCATATTTAAGTTAAGCTCACACTGTCTTGAATTGTACGAAGTTGACGATTGTCATGCCATAATAAGATACACAGATAAAAATGATACCACAACTAAACAATGTTGTGGAAGGTCCCATACAAAAAGAAGCACATTATTATGGAATTGTGGAACCAGAATAAGGCAAAATGTAACCAAAAAATTTCAATGTAAAAAATAGGTAAATTTTTTTTGAAATTTTTAAAAATTTTATTATGTTAATCACCATACATTACATCATTGGGTTTTTTTTTAATATTTTATTTATTTCAGAGAGAGAGACACAGCGAGAGAGGGAACACAAGCAGGGGGAGTGGGAGAGGGAGAAGCAGGCTCTCTGTGGAGCAGGGAGCCCGATGTGGGGCTCGATCCCAGGACCCTGGGGTCATGACCCGAGCCGAAGGCAGACGCTTAACGACTGAGCCACCCAGGCGCCCCACATCATTAGTTTTTGATGTAGTGTTCCATGATTCATTATTTTCGTATAACACCCAGTGCTCCTTGCAGTACACGCCCTCTTTAATACCCATCACCGGGCTAACCCATCCCCCCACCCCCCTCCCCTCTAGAACCCTCAGTTTGTTTCTCAGAGTCCATAGTCTCTCATGGTTCGTACCCCCCTCTGATTTCCCCCCCTTCATTTTTCCCTTCCTGCTATCTGAAAAATAGGTAAATTTTTAAAAGGAAACCTTCTACGTAACTATAACTTCAAACTGTGACTGTGTACTGATGAAAAACAGGCATTTTGAATTATTAACATGCTTTCATTGGCAGTAAGCTTGTAAAGAACATTCATTAATACAAACATATATGAACTCTAATGGAAAATTTTATGACTACGTACTTAAAAGACATTAAAACATGTATTATGTTATTAATATATCCCTCCTCTTACACAGAATGCAAGGCTATAATCCATTCTTTAGAACCAAGCACCCAAACAAAAACCTTTCATTTTGAAATGGAAAACAACATGAAAATTGTAAAATGTGCCAGCAATCACTTTATAAAAAATAAATATTTGGGATTAAATTCAGATATATTCTCAGGAAAGCAGACGAAAAGACTAATGGTTAATTTTTCCTGTAAATATAAAATTGAATTTATAAACAAGATTTTTTTTAAATATAGGAATTTTGCTAGTTATCCACAATTCTTCTAAGCAAATGCCCTTTTTTTTTTAAAAGATTTTTATTATTTATTTATTTGAGAGAGAGAGAATGAGATAGAGAACATGAGAGGGGGGAGGGTCAGAGAGAGAGGCAGACTCCCTGCTGAGCAGGGAGCCCGACGTGGGACTCGATCCCGGGACTCCAGGATCATGACCTGAGCCAAAGGCAGTCGCTTAACCAACTGAGCCACCCAGGCGCCCGCAAATGCCCATTTCATATCACAAATTTTCATGTAAAAAATTCAGAGATGAATCTGATATATAGCTAATAAAGTGAAAACACACTTCACAAAGTCAAAGAACTTCATATCATACAAAATTATAAAATGATGTGATTATAAATAAACAAGGTAACAATTCAGACTTTATTATAGCCTGCAAGTTCTGAGTTCTAAATGTTCTAGCTCCCCAATGGCATTAATTTACATAGAAATTTTAGGATTCAAATAGATACATTAAATTACTTCACCACTGAGAAATGGATTACATAGTGGAAATTTCTAATTTTAGTTGATATAAAGAAAAATGAACTTTTATAGTAAAATAAAGGAGTAGACTTTCCATTTTAGGAAAATGTTTTGTTATCTGATGAACTTACTGAGTGTCCGTTATGTACGAAAAAGATTAAAGCCTCCATAACACTGAAAAGCATAAACCAAAAAACATCTGATATCTGTCTCTAGTGTTCTGGGGTTCCTACACCAAACCACAATATGCCCACCACTACCCTGACACACTTCTCACAAAAGGCAAAACAGAAGTTACAAAGGGCTTAGCATAGAGATACTCAGAAATAGTGAGATTTCCGAGGTCCTCACAGCAATGGAGAAACAATCAGATTGTGGAGGCCCTCCCACTCCAAGGAGAGTCCCCTGGCCCTCCCTGTGGATGTGATGGACCATCACTGGAGCTGAAGGAGAATCCCTAGAGAATGTAAGAGCTTGATAATGTTGCATAGCTGATGTCCCTCTGTGAGAGGGAGAGAAATAACTCTAGGCTTCTCAAACAAATTTCCATTCAAGGAGAGCTACTTAAAACACACTTTAAGGTCAATCTTCCTGCTTCACATTTGGACCTCACCTCTGTCATCTGCTTCATCCATTCCCACCTACCTGGATGGAAGGCTACGGTCTCCTTTCTCTTCACATCCCAGAGCTGCTTCTCTTGCTCCAAAAAGATGACCAGGTCTGGCTTCCACACAACGAGACCTGTTTAATAGAAAAAATGAATAGGAGTATTACTGGAGATTCTTTCAATCCACTACTGTGCTCAGTGGAGAAGAGAGGACATTGTAGAATTCTAGAAAATGATTTCCCAAACACTATTGACCAACAGCCCCATTAAACAGGCAGGAGAAGTTTCAAATTTTCACATCATGACCTCCACTTTCAAGTACTACCAATACAAAAATAAGGACTTAAAATTTCAGTTTACGATGTGGGCAGTACCATTTTTTGCCACTCACTGTTTACAACTGGCACTCATCTACAGAAGTGATGATGTTCTCTTAAGGAACGGGAAGCTAAACCATGAAGATTTTTCTCTACATCTACAAACCCCTACTTATTTCTCTTACTGCCTGGATCTGAATTCCCAACGTTCAAAGAGGAATCTTCTAATACACAGTCTTCAAAGGAAGGAACAAAACCCTGAGTGTGGTTTGGGAAATCTGGAAGGAGTTATTCTCACCCAGGAAGAGGAGGTGTCCGTAGTTCTCTAACATCACATCCCTGTACAATTCCCGCTGAGTGTGGTTCAGGCATCCCCACTCCTCCTGGGAGAATTCTATGGCCACATCCCTGAATGTCAGCAGTCCCTGCAATAAATACAACAGTTACCAAGTGGCCACTGGCAGAGTTCACAATGCTCCCTAAGATGAAAGAGGGTGTTAATGTCACCAGCTAGACCCCAAGACCTGACCTTCACTGCTCACCTGTTTATACCCACCAACTTTTATCCCACGTTTTACTTAACCTCCTCTTTCCACCTTATCTTTTACTTCAATCAAAAGACCCCATGGGCAGAGTCTCCTGTGTTGGAGACAGAAACTATCCAACAAAAAGTTATGACTGCTGTGAGGAAGCACTTGGGCCTGACCAGTTTGAACTTAACCCCTGAGTCATACCTGTGTAGATGAAGCAAGGAGTAACCCACGGAGTGACCAACAGTTACTTTACCTCATTACAATATGAAAATCTCCATGGAAGGAGCAGCAAAAACACCATTTTCATAACATACAAAGTATGTATGCAAGTGTTGTCTTCATGTGCATGTGTGACCATATGCCCAGCTCTATATAAGATGATGAAGCCCCTCCTGCTGAATTTCCATCTGAACCCTAAGTAAAAGGAAACTGTCCCCACTGGCTCTATGAGTCTCTGTTTGGAAGTTATTTCTTGTGATCTCCTTATTGGCTAAAAATCAAGTTTCCTTTGTGTCACAAGCCCATCTAGTGTAGTTTCTATCTGTGACTCTATTATACTTCAGGATTTTAATACACTCAAACATGTTAATTAAGTGATTCTTGTATTTTTTTTTTTTTTGCCTGAAAATACAAAGAAATAAATAGAAGGTAACTCTGTAACCTAAGTGTGGAGTAAAATAAAAACTTAGAAGATGGAGGTCTTAGAACCTCTAGTCCTAGAAATCATTCTCTCTGCTACATGAAGGTGACAGTCTTCATTGTCCAGTGGAAAGTGATGTGAAGGGTCAAGAAAGTATTCTTGAGACATTTTTGGTGCAAAATGCTGTTTTGATTAAAGCGCAGGGACAGGACCCCTGGGGAGAAAGACCTTCACTGTCCTTGCGAGAAGCCATTGATAATATAGTTTTAAGTTGGGGGGTAGAAATAAAGGAAGTTTCTGCAGGGATTTTCATATGTTAAAGAGGACTTACAGGATCCTGGAGGTCTGGCTATTATCAAGCTGGTTCCTTTTTGCTTCTAGCAAAGCATTAAGGCAGTCATGAATTCCTGATGGAATGTCATATTCTGCCTGTCTCAAGTATATATCAAGGGTCTGGAAGTTGAATTTCAGTTTATCTGCATTTCTTTTACCTTCCTTCTCAACAGAAACTAGAAGCAAGAGAAATTCAGAAGAAGTTTCCACTTTAAATGTGATAGTTTCTGCATATCTCTCAGTAAATCCATCTAAGATCCTTAAGAATGGTAATGGGGGAGAATACAAACTTCATAGGGGAGAAAACTGTCAGAGAGCATCAACCGAAGTAAAAGAAGGTAACATGAGCTGTAAGGAAACAAACTGGTATCAGTGCCTTAGGCACACTGAAGGACCTATTATTAATGGTGTGTTCTTGTGCCCTGGGAACAGTAAATCAGAATGTAAATTGTATTATGAGAATACAGTGGATTTATACAAAGTTCAATCACACAAGGTTTCCATGTCCTGTAATAGCTAGTACATTTAAATAGAGTATCTTTTTCACATTCTAAAGAGCAAGCCTCCCCTTTTTTTTCTAAAACTTTCTGAGTGATTCTGGATCTCATATCCATTGTGTTTGTTTATGCAATTTCTTACTCCTGGTCTACACAGAGCTCATAAAGCATCCAGATGGAACCTAATAAGAAATGTTTTCCTTGACTGATATCCAAGACCAGAGCCCATCAGCAATAGGAATCTTGGATTCAACGCCATCCTCTGTGGGTCTGTCACCAAGGGAATATTTATGATATTTGCAGGATTTTAATTCAAAGGGACAGTTGTTGATAGACTATTGAAAGACAGGTTAGAGAGAAGGGAGAGAAGGCTCTGGAATATAGGGGGGAAGTGTTCTAAAGACTTAATCTTGAGTCACTTTTTGAAAGTGTTTTAAAATTAGGGGAAAACGTGAAGCAGAAACATCACAACTAAAGGAATCAATATCTGCAATTTTTAAATGAATGGAATCTCAGGAGAAAAACATGACGCGCCATCTGACTTGGAACGCAAGGCTTACCTGAGAACTGGCCATTTCTTCTTCTTTCATGTTGTCCTCTAGATTTCTTTCTCAGAAGAGATTCGTAGAGAAATCACAGCTGCATCAGGAGAAAATGCCTTTAAAGCCACCAACAGAGCCTCTGCACCTCTAAACTGCTCGGCCTGACAGCAGGACTTTGAAATGCAGAAAAGGCCCAAATTCCTAGTCCTTTGTGTCAGGAGCCTTTCAGAAACTGTGAGCTCTTACTTGGAGACCAATCCCTGACTTTTCGTTCTCTGCTTTCAGGGGGCCTCCCCTCCCACTGACGCCCACAAATTCAGCTACAGCATAGGAACTGTGAGCTGCAAGGATCTGACCCTCCCAGACTCATGTAGCAGAGACCCTGTTGCCTCTCCTTGCACCAAAAACTATACTCAACTCTCATAAATTAATGGGCAGCCCTCGTGCTTAATCCTGGCCTCACTTAGAATCACCTGGAGCCCTTAATTAAAACGACACTGTCCTTTCCACCCACACCAATAGACAGAATCTGAGGAGGAGGGCACCAGCAATGATCGGTTTTGAAATTCCACACGTGATCCTATTGGGAAGCATTTGGGGGAGGTGACCAGGCAAAGGACAGCAACCAGGGCTATGATTGTTATCCGGATTTAAATCCATGCCTTTTCCACTGATCAGAGTTTCTGGAGATTTATACATTCTCCCTGTTTCCGCTAAGCAGAGGGAGACACCCTTACAAATGGAGCTTTCCCTCATAAATGCAAATATCTCTTACAAAAGTAAACATACTGGGTTTCAGAGCTTTTCCTTTGTCTGCCCTTTCTTTAAAATAACAGCCTAGTGGCGCCTGGGTGGCTCAGTTGGATGAGAGTCAGACTTGATTTCAGCTCAGGTCATGATCTCAGGGTCATGAGGTCGGGCTCTGCTGAGCCAGGAGCCTGCTTAAGATTCTCTCCCTCTCCTCTCTTCCCCCCTCCCCCCCTCCAGCTCACTCACAATTTCTCCCTCAAAAACCAAAAAGAACAAAAACAAACAAACAAAAAAATCAACATAGAAAAATCCTTATGACAAAGACACATTATTTTGGGATGGTAAAATGCTCCTCTTAAATAGGCAAATGTTTATTTTCCTAAGGAACTGCCAAACGTTTCCCAAACTGAATGTACTTTTTACACTCCCATCAACAATATAAGAGAATTCTAGTTCCTCAATATTTTCACAGAAATGTGGTGTTATCCTTTTCCTTTATTTTAGCCATTCTAGAAAATACTGAGTGATTGCCCATTATAAAATATGAAGTGGTCTTAATACAGTTATTCTGGTGACTCAAAGTGAAACCACTTAAAAGCATAATGTTGAACAAAAATCAAAATGGCTGCATTAAAATGTCAGCAAGGCTTGATATTAAACTAAATACCCTTTTTCCTCTCTTCAGCAACCTTCCCCTCCCCCTTTCTCCGTCTTCTCTGCACCCCCCACCCCAGGAATCCAGTACCACTCTGAAAACCTGGTAAATAAGGCTGGAAGCACAAACACAATTACTGTCGAAACCAGCTAGGTCCTGCATTTCCCTACAAAACTCCCAGCCCCTTCCTCTGGGTGGGCTTGCAGTTTTGAAGGCCCCAAACTGCGGCAGCCTCGTCTGCCTAGCAAAGCAATAAAGCTATTGTTCCTTTTTATCCCCAACTCTGTCTTCACATTATATTTTGGGTCTGAAACACGAAGGTCAGTTTTCAACAACAGAAGGAATGTTAGGAGAGGAATCCATTTTTCTTCATCTGTTCTCAATTCTTTGGCCGGTCTAATATTTAAACTGATGTAAGACAGATTCACAAGAAAAAAATAATTTCTTAATTATGGGAACCTCAAAAATATGAGGCTCAACCACAGGAAATTGATGCTTACATGCCACTGTGACTTAAGAATTCTTGAGTATAAGGATTTAGAATTTCAAAAGGGGGTAAGCATATTCACAGGAAAAAGGAAAGAGCAAATTTTGTCAAACAATAGTTTGCAACACCAGGCAGGCAACTCTTTATAATATAAAAAGTTAATGTCTGATATTTGTTATATTACTGATAGAGGTCTGCCATCTAATTCATTCTGGGTATATAATCAACCTCACAAAAGAAGGAAATCCTTCCATTTGCAGCAACAGAATAAACCTAGGGGACCTTTTTTTTAAGTTACATAAAAGCCCTGCCCGGGCCCCTTTGCCCAACTTAGTAGTCTTTAAATTTTAGCATGCACCTTTAGCGTGTGTGATTGATAAACCAAACCTCTTTGTGTATCTATAGGTCATGTATTGCTTCCCAGAAAGACGTGGATCGGAATCCTCTTGCATAACCTCCCCTGGGGCACCAATGCATCACCCCCAAGAACCACAATAACCACTGAGTCTGCAGGAACCAAGAAGTGCTAGAGACTCCCATTCTCCTCTTTTACCAATTACTGGCCTCAAGTTCCCTTAAAAATCTTTGGATGAGAAATCTGTATGTGGGGTCTGTGCTTGGGTCAGAAATGCAAATAAAACTCATTTGTAAGAAAAAAAAATCTTTGGGACAGGCTGAAACTTTGGAGTTGGTTTTTGGACAAGACTCTACCTTCTTCCTCTACCTAATTCCAGTTAGTTAACATAAAGTGTTATATTAGTTTCAGCTGTCCAATATAGTGGTTAAACAATTCCATACATTACCCAGTGGTTATCACAAGTGCAGTCCTTAATTCCCATCATGTGTTTAACCCTTCACCCAACCCACTTTCCCTCTGGTAACCATCGGTTTTTTCTCTATCCTTAAGAGTCTGTTTTGTGGGGGCGCCTGGGTGGCTCAGTCGTTAAGCGTCTGCCTTCAGCTCAGGTCATGATCCCAGGGTCCTGGGATCGAGCCCACATCGGGCTCCCTGCTCCTCGGGAAGCCTGCTTCTCCCTCTCCCATTCCCCCTGCTTGTGTTCCCTCTCTTGCTGTCTCTCTCTCTCTGTCAAAATTAAAAAAAAAAAAAAAAAAAGAGTCTGTTTTGTGATTTGTCTCTCTCTCTTTCAGGCTGGCCTCCTGAATAAACCTCATACTTCTTTCCAGTCAAAACTCGTGTCTTGAGTATTAGCTTTTGGAACAACCTGCAGCCAATCTTGTTTTTTTGTTGGTTTTTTTTTTTTTTGGTAACAAAATTGTTGTGTGATCACTCAGTGCATCCGGTGGGAAAGAATTCTTGAGATGTTTAAGATGCAGCTTAGTAAGTTTATTCAAGTAGCAGGGGGACAGGACCCCTGGGCAGAAAGAGTTGCACTTTGGTTGCATAAAGCTGGTGGTTATATGCTTAGACCTCAGGGGGTGGGGTCATGCAGGAAGTATTAGATCATAAATGTTTCTTCAAATTTCTACTTGTAAAACTACTTTTGCAAAATTTCTCTGTTGCTTATCATTCAGTTCAATATTAATTATAGGTGAGATGTACAGGCAGTCATGAGACCCTTTAAGAATGTAGCAATCAACTACATTTGATTCTTATCAAAACTATGCAGGCTATAGGTCAGCTCTTTGGGCTTAAGGTGAGCATTTTACTGTTTCTGTTCCTCATCATTTCACCCCTGACCAATTTTCTGTCCATAAATATTTAAGGTTGTTGAAGGGTGAAGGGCTCATATTCTGTAACTTCTTCAAGGTGACAGGGGCTGTAGAGCTGTCCCTACCCATGCATTGAAATTGGTCCCTATCTGTCCCTACGTGTAGCTATTACAGAAGGCCATTGTTGTAGAGTTCAGAGGGGACACTGCAGTGAATTAGTTTTGAGTAGTCAGTATGATCTGTTGGCTGGGTAAAGGAGTCAGGAACTGCTTGCATGTATCTCAACAATAGGAGAGAACAAAGCAAAAGAGAAAACACATCAAAATTATAATGAAAAATCAGAAGAACAATGGAACAGAGAAAGAACAATGGAAAGAGAGAGAGACAAATCACAAAACAGACTCTTAAGGATAGAGAAAAAACCGATGGTTACCAGAGGGAAGGTGGGTTGGGTGAAGGGTTAAACACATGATGGGAATTAAGGACTGCACTTGTGATAACCACTGGGTAATGTATGGAATTGTTTAACCACTATATTGGACAGCTGAAACTAATATAACACTTTATGTTAACTAACTGGAATTAAAATCTTAAAAAGTCAAAAACAAAGAAAAAGTGGTGGCAATCCATTAAAATACTGATAGATCCTTACAATAGCAACAGACAGATGTAGAGAATATTAGTTGATATGGCTGAAATGAAGAAACCTTCCCAGATATCAGTAGAGGATAGCTAACTCTTCCCTAACAGGGCATATAATTGTACATCGATACTTCATAATAATTACTTGAGGCCTGAAAATTATTGAAATTATGACTCCTAGGTCATTATACCAGAACAAGAATGCTTCTTGAATGCTTGTAATCTGTATTTTCAACAAGGATCACACAGTGGATTTGAAATGCATAACATAGTCTTTGTATAATCCTAAGATATTTTAATGATAGAATATATTGGCTTTTAATGTGTTAACACTGATAGGTAATGGATGATGTATTATCCTGCCACCAATATTAACCTATCTCACCTTAATTAAGAATGTAGACAACAGATAGTATCTACCACGCATTTGATAATGGTGATATAATATAACTAGTAATCCACTTTCTCAGTGGCCTCAGACTTTAAATAATGTGTGGTTATATTTCCAACAGTTTATCTATTGCACTGGTTTCTCTTCCTTGTAACTCCTGGGACATCAACATGGATACATGATAGATTATATAGGGGGACTGTTGACAGTTTAGGTAAACTCCTCCATGGTAGTGCTACTTGGCATCCATTTTGTGTAGTCAGTTGGATTACAGGGGACTTGAACTCACACCAGCCCCTCTCACCAGTGCATTTCCTAAATAACAGCCTGCAGAGTCACATGCTAATATAACTTCTGATAGGACACCTCAGCCACTGCCCTTGTGAACAACCATCTCCACTGGAACGCTAGACATCCCCCTTGTGCACCCTGTAGAGAAGATCCCCACAGAGTTTACCTAAAACTGTTTTAGTTTCAATAGGTCAACCTGAACTTACCCAGGAACTCCAAAACACTCCACCCACGGATCCGAATAAAGAATTTAGCCCCATGTCAAAACTCCAATTTGTCTTTAAAGATGGATTCTTTTTTTTTTTTTTTTTAAGATTTTATTTATTTATTTGACAGAGAGACACAGTGAGAGAGGTAACACAAGCAGGGGGAGTGGGAGAGAGAGAAGCAGGCTTCCCGCGGAGCAGGGAGCCCGATGCGGGGCTCGATCCCAGGACCCTGGGATCATGACCTGAGCCGAAGGCAGAAGCTTAATGACTGAGCCACCCAGGCATCCCTAAAGATGGATTCTGTCAAGAACCTGAATGGTCCTGGAAGTAGATTCCCCCCTGGAGGCTGCAGTGAGAATCCAATGCCTCATGAAACCTTGATTTTGACTTTACAGGACCCTAAACAGAAACAGCAAATCCACTGAAAGTCAGACACATAAATAGCAGAGTACTCTTTTTTAGCTCCTAAATATGTGGAAATTAGTCACAGTAAAGTTGGAAAACATCTACACATAGGCATAAATTTAATTGTAAAATAGAAATTATTTATTCATTTTTAATTTAAATAAATTAAAGTAAAAGTCCCCATTCATTGCCCCCAGTCAGTAATAGTTTGATTTTCAGATATAACAGCTCATCAGTTTGAGCTGTATCTTCCTTCTTGTGCAATTTCAGAGGGTATGTGAAGTTCCATTTGAAATTATATAACACACACACAAACTAAAATATTTCGCACTTCCTTTAATGTTTACATAAATATGGTCACATCAAACTTACTGTCAATCAAATTGCTTTTGTTAACCAATGCTATCTAAAGGTGGTGTTTTCATACCAGTAGAAATGGATTTACTGCATTCCTAAAATACCATATCTGGTGGTAATTGTCAATATAGCACCCTTGTTGAAACACTTTTTTTTTTTTAAGATTTTATTTATGTATTTGAGAGAGAGAGAATGAGAGAGAGCACATGAGAGGGGGGGAGGGTCAGAGGGAGAAGCAGACTCCCCACTGAGCAGGGAGCCCGACGCGGGATTCGATCCCGGGACTCCAGGATCATGACCTGAGCCGAAGGCAGGCCTTAACCAACTGAGCCACCCAGGCTCCCCGAAACACTTTTTTTATACATTTACATACTTAAATATATCTGTCTCCTGCTATCACACACATCATGAAATGTGGATCTTTGATTTAGATACAAGTGACTTAACTGGGTGGTTCCTGGACATGAGATTGTTGCACCATGATGACTGCATTTTTATAATGAGTGAACAATTGCTGAACTACTCTTGGAAATGGATAAAAAAAGAGAGCAGGAAAGTCAGTAATATCCTACCAACTGTGTTTTCACTGTTAAAGAAATTAAACAGGGAAGCCACTGACTCAGGGGGCTCTAATGCCTCGGTAGCCTCGATAAGCAAATCACAACTTAATTCCGTTGGAAAGGAAGAAAATGAACTTGAGAACAAAGAATTACAGTCAGCTAGGCTTTCCAGAAATAAGGCAACTACTTAAGGTATACCCAATCAAGCAGTGTCCTTGCTTTGCTTCCATACCCTCTCAATAAAAACCTTACTAACGGGGCGCCTGGGTGGCTCAGATGGTTAAGCGTCTGCCTTCGGCTCAGGTCATGATCCCGGGGTCCTGGGATCGAGTCCCGCATCGGGCTCCCTGCTCCTTGGGAGCCTGCTTCTCCCCCTCCTTCCTGCTCGAGCTCTCTCTCTGTCTCTCTCAAATAAATAAATAAAATATTAAAAAAAAAAAATCTTACTAGTAGCTCCTACAGGTGGGACATCATTAATTTTTTTGTTAAAGATAGACTGATTTTTACTTACTTCTATCTTTATATATTCATATTTTTATTTATATTTTACTCATCCAGTTAATTGATTAAGAGGGGGAGGGGAAGGGGGCAGAGAGGGGGAATCTCGAGCAGACTACCTACAGAGCCCTGCCAGAAGCCCAATGCCAGTCTTGATCTCCCCACCCTGAGATCATGACCTGGGCCAAAACCGAGTCGGAGACCTAACCCACTCAGCCACCCAGGTTCCCCATGCCTCACAAACTGAGTAGGCAAATCAAATGCTCAAATTAGCACTTGAAAATTTCAATGTATATCGCTTCATCGCTAAAGATCACACGGTACCACCTTTCCTTTGGACCAGTTTCTCAAGTGGCCTAAACTCCTCACCCACATTGCAAGTGCGCAGAAGACAGGGCGACAGATGTGCCCGCCCCGCTCCGCTCCCTTTTGCACATGCGCACAACACACCAATGCGATTCTGCCCTCACTTCCCCAGACTTCACCCTTGGCAATGGCTCCCCAGAGCGCCTGCGCAGAGAGAGTTGCCCAACAAGTGCCGCGCATGCGCACAGAGGACTTGTGGCGCGCACAGCCCCTTCGGGCCGAAACCTGCAGTCCTCTCCTCCTTCCTTCACCAGCCGAGGTCTTCAGAGCACCACACCTGAATCCCACCCAAACCAAGCCCACACACCTCAGTTCGCAGTCCAGGCAAGCTGGGACCAGAGTCTACGGACAGACCGGTCCTCCCTCTGACTAATGTTACTACACCCAGACGATCTGACGGCTTCTCCCTTCCCGAGTGCCAAAATTTCACACGTGCGCACGCAGAGAATGCAGGTGAACCCTCAAGATCCTGAGCACCGCACCGGCCACAGTGCAGAGGGACCCAGAGCAGGTGGGGATAAGGGACTGGACATCAAGGATCACCATGTGCAAAAGTCCTACTGTTCACTTCCAAGTTGGCGGTCTCCCTCCCCCGTGTGTACAGACAGTAATAGGGTGTGGAATTTCGCCAGGGGCAAACATCTCACAGATTTTTATTTTGTTTCTGTCCTCAACTTTTTTTTTT
>NW_023270718.1:7556176-7711284 GCF_011800145.1 Mirounga leonina
GAGCAGGGAGCCCGATGCGGGACTCGATCCCGGGACTCCAGGATCATGACCTGAGCCGAAGGCAGTCGCTTAACCGACTGAGCCACCCAGGCGCCCCTCTGTCCTCAACGTTTTCGACACGGTGCTAATAGTTATATTCAGTACATGAAAAGATACTACTATGTTGAAAGCGTTTTAGGAAATTTTGACAGTATTTTTGTGCAAAACATTTTTTTTTGAAAAAATACTTGTTAATTTATTCTATTTTAATTTGCCAATGTCAATAAAAAGTTAAGAAAAAAAAAAAAAAAGGATCGCCCCGTGCAATATGAACGCATAAGGTGCCCATCAATCCCACCTCTCCAGCAGACCTTCTGACATCCTAGTTCTGGATTCATTTTTCGGGGCTAACACTATGAGCATAAAACCTCAGCTGCCTCAGAATTCTCATCAGAAATAGTACTTTTGCCTAAATGGGGTTTACAGACTCTAACACAGAATTGTCATTTCAGATTCTGTAGAAAACGACCTCAGACCACGAAACTGCCCTCCACGGCTCCACTGTCAGTCCCCGTGCCTCCCTTCTCAGAACAGCTCAGAGAACAGAGTTCCTGGCAGCTCCACCTGGGTGGCCCAAACTGGCATTCACACCTTCCTGAGGCTCAGACTTAGATAAAGCAGAGTAAAGGACTAAAAATTCAGGGAGTCAGTTTCACATGTCTGGTTGAAACAATGCTTCCAAGGTAACACATAACATCCCACCTTCTATTCCTGAGATGTCCACTCATAGTCCACACATTAAAATTAACCAAATACATAAATGCAAATGATTGATGAATCAAATTTCACTCAGAGCTTCTAATCCACCCTTCCTTTCTATGTCTGCTCTCTATATTTGTGCTATCATGACATTATTTTTAAGGTTAATGATAACGAAAAAGAAGAGAAACAATCTCTACAATCCCAGGGAGGCACACCCAGCATCTAAATCCTCCTGGGAAAAATGAACATATAGTACCCAGTTCCCAGGGCTTTAGTAAGATTAACATGCATAATGTATGCAAGATTCCCAGCACAGTATCCTGGACACAGTGCATCCTCATATACCTGGAGTATGTAGTAGATGCTCAAAAAACATTCCGTTCATGAATGAGCACATACTATTTATCCAAAACAGCCTTGCTCAGACACCACAGCCTTATCTAGTCCCTTCCCAGCTTGCAGCGGATGAGCAGAGTCTTCTTTCCGGGAGATGTCAGTCTTCACTGGGAATGGCAATACTTGTGTTGATATAGGATGATTGGGTATGGGGCGCCTGCCTGGGTGGCTCAGTCGTTAAGCGTCTGCCTTCGGCTCAGGTCATGATCCCAGGGTCCTGGAATCAAGCCCCGCATCGGGCTCCCTGCTCTGCAGGGAGCCTGCTTCTCCCTCTCCCACTCCCCCTGCTTGTGTTCCTCCTCTAGCTATCTCTCTCTCTGTCAAATAAATAAATAAAATCCTTAAAAAAAAAAATAAAAAGGATGACTGGGTATAAGGGACTCAGGCTTGATCTTTTGCTTTCTCAGTGCTACTGGAAATGATGTCTGGGGACAGCAACTTCAATGGCTGTTAAAAACACAAATTAATGGGCTTCATGCAGACCTAGGGAGTAGTGATATCTGAGTGTGGGGGCCAGAGAATCTGTTTTTAATGGGAACCTCAAATGGTTTGTATATACATGAAATTTTTTTAAGTTTATTCATCTAAGCAATCTCAATACCCAACAAGGGACCTGAACTCATGACCCCACAATCAAGAGTCACATGCGCTACAAACTGAGCCAGCCAGGCGCCCATATATATACATGAAATTTTGAAAAGCAATATTTAGAAAATTCGTTCTCCGCCTTGGCGTCACATCAGGATCCCTTGTGTAGATTTTAGAACTGCAATCTCCAGGGTCCCAACCCCAAAGCTTCTGTCACTTAGTCCTCAATAATGCCTAGCATCAATTAAGTCTTAATGACACGGCCCAACTTATTCCACTGTGAGGCCAATGTAAACACTGAGGCTCCCAGGTACAATTCTGAGGACAGAGCACAGGGTCTCATCAATGGGGAAGCCTCCATGGGGAGAGCTGCTCTATGTAAGTTTGGATCGAGGAGGGTCAGTCTACCCCACATTCCTTATGTTGTAGCAGAATTTGTGTGTGTCTACAGGAGACAAATGCACCGAAACAGAGAGAGAGAGAGAGGAGTAAAAAAAGACATTGGGGCCTCCACTTGCAAACTCCTAAGTGTACAGATTTTCATATGCCTCCACAATCAATGGGATAGCAATCAGATCACATATTCCCTCACTGGCCATGGGGAGGGTTTTGGATTTCACTGTGAATGCCATGGAAGACACTAGAACAGAAGGTAAGTCCTTAGAGGATATAGGAGCACGTGAAGAATGAGACAGGAGCTGTCCCTCTGTGACCACCAGAGAAATAAACCTTGGCTTCCAGGATCATTCCATTCAAGCAGAGCTTCCCAAAACACATTTTATTTTTCTAAAAGGTTTATTTATTTATTTGAGAGAGAGAGAGAGAGAGAGCATGTGCGAGTGGGAGGAGAGGCAGAGGGAGAAAGAGAATCCTCTAGCAGTGGGGCTGGATCCTAGGACCCTGAGATCATGACCTGAGCCGAAATGAAGAGTTTGACACCCAACCAAGCCAACCAGTGCCCCCCGGACCACATTTTAAGGCTATGTTTTCTCCTTTGGCCTCCACCTGTGTCGCCTGCTTCATTCATTCCCACCTACCTGGGTGTGTGGCTACCGTCTCCTTTCCCTTCATGTGCCCGCGCTCTTTCCTTTTGTAAAGAAAAAGAACAAATACAGCCTAGAGATAGCAAGACCTACTTATAAGAAAAGGAAGCATGACTCTTGCTGGAGAATCTTCAATTTGAAATCCAGCACGATGCTCAGTAGAGAAGAGAGCACATTACAGAAGGATGTAGAAAATTATTTCTCCAAACGCTCTTACTGATGGCCACTCTAGAACACTTAGGAAACATTTTCAATGTTCAGCTCCTTAACTCCACTTCCAAGTACTACTGAATCAAAAATAAGGAATAGATGTCTAATTTTAAGATTCTATGCCAGTTAGTTTCTAGAATTATCACTAATCTAGAGTGAAGATTACGGATAACCTCAGCAGATGGGAACATTAAAGTCAAGATAAAACATCATGAATACTTCCTTCCTTACACCAACAAAGCCTGATTATTTCCTTGAAATGATGTCATTTTTCATTTGTGATGAGTTACAATACAGAATTTTAAGAACTTGAACATATAGTATTATACTATACTTCTTTCCTCTTCCTGAAAATAGAAAAGTAATAAAGGAGATAATTTCTGTAATGCTATGCAGGATGAAATGGAAAATTATGAAACCAAGGAATAATTTAGAACCTTTACTTGCAAAGAATTGGATCTCCAGTAAACAAAAGTGAGAGCCTTCATTTTTCTTTTAAGATTTTTATTTATTTATTTGACAGAGAAAGAGACAGCGAGAGAGGGAACACAAGCTGGGGGAGTGGGAGAGAGAGAAGCAGGCTTCCCGCTGAGCAGGGAGCCCGATGCGGGGCTCGATCCCAGGACCCTAGGATCACGACCTGAGCCGAAGGCAGACGCTTAACAACTGAACCACCCAAGCGCCCTGAGAGCCTTCATTTTCTAAAGGAATCTGGCAGAGAGACCCTGAACCAAGTGAACAAAATTAATATCAGCTGTAATGAGACAAACTGATTTCAGTGGCCTGAAGCACAAAGGACTCATCATTGCGACAGTGCTTACAAAAATAAAAAAAAAACAAATCTTTATGATTCCAATCATGAAAATATAGCATATTTCTGAAATTTCAAGCCACAGATTGCTCCCATGTCCTGTAATCTTTAATATATTTTAAATAGTAAGTCTTTTCATTGAAGCAATCTAGACAGCAAGGCTCTCTTTTTCAGAACGTTGACTTATTCTGGGCCTGATAACTGGTTTATTTGTTCATCTAGTTTCCATAGACTCAGGCCTCACCCAGACAGAACCTCAATATTATATATTCTCCTCCTTTACTGGGATCCCAAAATCTAACCCATCTCCAGTGAGAATCTTGGGTATCAACACATCCCCATATTGATCTGTCACAGAGGGAATACTTTCAATAGTTGCAGGTCATGAATTCATGATAGGAATTCGTCATGCTGCACAGAAAACCCGGCTGGAGAGAATGGAGAGACAGCCCGGGGATAATAGAGGAATATCCTAAAGGGCTGACTTGACTATCATTAAAAGAATAAATAGTAGTCCGAAACATATTTACTAGGCAGGACCACCAAAAGTAGAGAAGTGAATGTTTGCAAGTTCTAATACATGGCCTTTCAGTAAGAAATGAAGACACTGCCCTAAGCTAAGTCAAGACAAGATTTACCCCAGAAGCAGCCCTTTCGGCCTCTCCCTTCTGTTCTAGGTTTCTTTCTCTATCGATATTAGGTAGAGAAATCACACCTGTATGCCTTTAAAGGCCTCAACATGGCCTCATTACCTGCTATCATCAGCTCAGAGGCAGAAGGATCTTGAAATGCACAAAAGGCCGCCCTCTCCTTTGTCACAGGAAAGATTCAGAAAAAAAGGAGCTCCTATGTGGACACTTGCGTGTGAGTTCATCCTTCCTGGTTTCAGATGTCCTCCCCTCCCACAGAAAACCAAATCCTGCCACAGCACGGGGAACGTGGGCTGCACGGACCTGCCCCTTCCAATTGCAGACCAAACAGTCTGTTAGCTTCTCTTCACCAGAAAGCCAGACTCTGCTCTCACAAGTGTGTCTGCGAATCCTTGGGCTTCACCCTGGTCTACACGAGAAGCACCTGAAGCGCATAGTTAAAGCAGCACTGATGTTCTCACCCTGACCAATAGACAGACTCTGGCAGAGGGCCCAGGTGATGGTGGTTCTTAAAACTCACCCTGGAGGGGGCACCTGGGTGGCTCAGTTGGTTAAGCGTCTGCCTTCAGCTCAGGGCATGATCCCAAGGTCCTGGGATCGAGCCCCGCGTCGGGCTCCCTGCTCAGCGGGGAGCCTGCTTCTCCCTCTCCTACTCTCCCTGTTTGTGTTCCCTCTCTGGCTGTGTGTCTCTCTGTCAAATAAATAAATAAAATCTTTAAAACAAAAACCTCTCCCTGGGATCTTTACTGTAAATCCAGGCTGATAAACGATGATGTGTTTCACATTTCATTGTGCACAGAAATCATTCAGTGTTCCAGGTCCCACAGAAGAAATGGTGATTCTGCAGGTTGGGAATGGGGTCTGAGAATTGGCATCTTTCCCAAGTACTTGTTAGTGCTGATGCTGTTCCTGGAGACCCTCGTTTAGTGGCTACACTAGAGAATGCAGGCACAGCGCACCTGAGCCCCCCACACCCACCATCTACGTCAACACAAACAACTCCTGGTGAGTTCCCAGGAAAGAATTTACTATTCACTTTTCACTGTTGTGAGTTTATTGTTGGTCCCAGGAAAGACCTCCATCACTGCCCTGAAGGACCACATGCTTTCATAGCACTTTACAGTTTATAGAAAGGCAGCTCATGAATGCACTAATGTCTGAGCAAGTCTCTATTTGGAAAACAACGTGTATATATTGATTACTGCAATGTTGATTGAGCACTGATTTTCTGTTCACAAGGAAGTATGGTGCACCGTGTGGGCAACTTCACATATATGATGTGATTTCATCCCCATAATACCCTGTGAGCTGGGCACTAGGGGTCCTATAATAACCATGAAGATGCACAAACTGGGCCCCATTTATGTGCTTCATCTTTTTCCCTATCGATTAAAAAATAAAAGTTTGTATATTACAGGAGCGAAATATGGATGAATGGAAAAATAGAGAAAGGAAGGGTAGATTAGTAGTTCCAAGAGTTTTCTTTGTTGGGTTTACATGTTTTTAACAGGATAGAAAAATGTTTGAGTTTATAAGCAAATGCCAGTTTTCCTCTACTTTGTATACTCTCATTAGCAACATAGGATCATTTTAATTCCTCCACATTGGTGTTACCAAGTTTGTTTTTCCCTCAAATCTAATTATTCTAGCAAATAGGAGGAGTCATTTTCCTGTATGTTTCCTAGAAAACATCTCCCTGTTTTCTAGGAGTGGTTAAAGAAAATGTGCTATATATATTATTTAACATGATTTATGATATAAAATATGTATTATAGAATATATATATATTTTAAGATTTTATTTATTTGACAGAGAGAGAAACAGTGAGAGCAGGAACACAAGCAGGGGGAGTGGGAGAGGGAGAAGCAGGCCTCCCGCTGAGCAGGGAGCCCGATGTGGGGCTCGATCCCAGGACCCTGGAACCAAGACCTGAGCCCAAGGCAGACGCTTAATGACTGAGCCACTCAGGTGCCTCTGTTATAGAATATATTATGTATCATAAATAATTTATTAAATATACTATAATATCTATCTATACAAAATTTAGCCTTAAAAAAGGAAGAAAAACATCCTTCCATTTGGACAATGTGGGTGAGCATGGAAGATTTTATGCTAAGTGGAATAAGCCACACAAAATGGCAAATACTATCTCAATTATATCCTAAATCTAATAATCTAATAATCTAATCTAAATCTAATAATGTTGAACTCCTAAAAGCAGAGTAGATGCTAGGACATGGCTGAGGGCAAAGTGGGAGATTTTGGTCAAATGGTACAAAATTTCAGTTATGCAGAATGAATAAATCCTGGAGATCTAAAGTACAGCATGGTGACTACACATAATTCCATGTCTATTATACTTGGCATTTGCTAAGAGAGTATATCTTCAATGTTCTCAACAAAAATTAATTTAAAAATCAGAAATAAAAAGTCCTAACACTATGAGATTAATTAGCTAGATTGTTTTAATCATGTCATAATGTATACATAGATTTATGTTTTGTTACTTGAGCAACTACTGAATCTGCAGGAATGGAAAACAGGATTCTGGGTAAAAGGTTGGTGAAGCACACGATTTCATGATAAAAAGAGAAAAGAAGGCACTAAAATATACAGTCGTTTCCTTCCATGTATCAGCTTCTAGGTTTTGGGAATTGTGAGCACCAGCCCTGGAGAGATGAAAGGAACAGCCACTCCACTCAGAATCTGATCTCCTCTAATCTGTCCTGGGAAGGGAGGAGCTCCAGAGCCAGGCCAGACCTGGACACAGCCTCAGAAGGGGGTGGATCTGGTTTGGGCTTGGGAGGGAGCTGGCTGTAGGCTCTGATCTCCCTGCTTCTGGGGTATGTCTAGGCCTGTCATTCCTAAGCCTTCCCAGAGAAATTCAACACCCAGAGTTCATACTGTTTTAATCTATTTAGTCTCATTCCTATTTCAGAAAATAAAATAAAAAGCAACTTAACATAAACACTTAGCATTTTCAGGGGCAATTATATTATAAAGCTTTTATTCTTACAAGAATGCAAAATAAATGTTACTGCTACTAAAAATTCTTTGGTCCACGGATGACCCATCAAAGGTGACACCAGAACTCACACCACAACAGAGAGAGGGAACTGGCCCAGCTGAAGCAAAGCCCCCTGTATACCACCTCTTCCTCACATTGACTCCACAATCCTGAATTCAACAATTTGCTCTAACCTAAAAGTTCCTGGATGGTAGGCATCATGACTCTTCATCTGTTTTTCTAATGACTGAATGCCATGGAAATAATCAGGTTCTATCTGTTTGCATCTCTACACTTGCTCAGTCAGTGTTCTTTACCACAGTATGAGGAACCTGGAGTACCTCCCACCAGGGTACCACAAAGGAGATTCCTTCTATGGAGGGAGGAGAGGACCCTGAATGACTCATTCTTCTTTCTCTGAGATGGAAGCAGATTCAGATTGTGATGCCAGTCTAACCCCAGGCTACATCGGACATTCCTAAATATTCCAAAGAGTTCCTGGTTCTGAAAAGAGTGTCCCCAGTGAGACTGAACTGTTGATGCCCCCATAGGGATTCAGGGAGCAGAAACCTTAGGCCATCAGCTAGGGCATAAACCTGTCCTGGTGGATCAGTATCCTCTGATGCAGGTGTGATGTATCCTGTCCCTGGGCAGTGATCTCTGCAGTAAGAAGCCTCTACCTCAGTAACATGGGTTACAGGTAGTTGTAGTTGTGGTCATGATTCTAGATATTTTGTGGGTCTTAACCTTGCACTGTTAATGGATCTTCTCCCTTCCTGAGGCTGTACTAAGGCAGGACCTAGTGTGGCAGGTTTTAAGCCTATGCTCGTTAAAACTTACAGATTTGGCATTGATGATCAGGAGTGCCAGTTTGTTGAAGGACCATCAAACTTGTTAACCATCTTTGTGGAACTGCCTTCACAAGATCACACCCAGGAAAATGTTAGGCAAATATAACATCTCATATTGAAAGATACCCATTCAAAGATATTTTGGGTATCTCTGCATTCTTTCAGGAGACCCTGTGACATTACTGACTGGACTCTGATCTTACCTCCTGGGACCATTAATACATCATAATTGTATAATTAATTAAAATAATAATTTTAAAGGATTCATTGTATAGCTACAGTTACCTATTACTAGAATAGATTCTCTATATTATTCTCAATTTTACCTACAATGTCACTAGCTTGTAAGTGTACATAACACTCTGAGGCATGAATATATAAATGACTGACATGGAGGAAAACAGACTCCATTTTCTCCTGAGATGAGGAAGTTTTCTAATTCATCCAGGGTACAGAGGAAGACCTGGATACTGAGCGGTCATCACTAAGGAGAATAAAGGGGCAGAGAATCTACACATTCAATGCAATCCCTATCAAAATAACACCAGTATTTTTCACAGAGCTAGAGTAAACAATTCTAAAATTTATATGAAACCAGAAAAGACCCCAAATAGCCCAAGTAATGATGAAAAAGAAAACCAAAGCTGGAGGCATCACAGTTCCAGACTTCAAGCTATATTACAAAGCTGTAGTCATCAAGACAGTATGGTACTGGCAAAAATAGACACAGGGGCTCCTGGGTGGCTCAGTGGGTTAAGCATCTGCCTTCGGCTCGGGTCATGATCCCGGGGTCCTGGGATCAAGCCTTGCGTTGGGCTCCTTGCTCAGCAGGGGAGCTGCTTCTCCCTCTCCCTCTGCCTGCCACTCCCCCTGTTTGTGCTCTCTCTCTGTCAAGTAAATAAACAAAATCTTTAAAAATAAAATAGACACAGAGATCAATGGAAAAGAAAAGACGACCCAGAAATGGACCCTCAACAATATGGTCAACGAATCTTCAACAAAACAGGAAAGAATATCCAATGGAAAAAAGACAACCTCTTCAACAAATGGTGTTGGGAAAACTGGAAAGCAACATGCAGAAGGATGAAACTGAACCACTCTTTCACACCATATACACAAATAAATTTAAAATGGATAAAACACCTAAATGTGAGATAGGAATCCATCAAAATCCTAGAGGAGAACATAGGCAACAACCTCTTTGATTTCAGCCACAGCAACTTCTTACTTACTAGATATGTCTCCAGAGATGAGAGAAACAAAAGCAAAAATGACCTATTGGGACTTCATCAAGATAAAAACCTTCTGCACAGCAAAGGAAAGAATCAATAAAACTACTAGGGAACCTACAGAATGGGAGAAGATATTTGCAAATGACATATCAGATAAAGGGCTAGCATCCAAAATCTATGAAGAACTTATCAAACTGATTAATCAAAAAACAAAAAATCCAGTCAAGAAAAGGGCAGAAGAGCAGACATTTCTCCAAAGAAGACATACAAATGGCTAACAGACACATGAAAAAAATGCTCAACATTACTCATCATCAGGGAAATAAAATCAAAACCACAATGAGATACCACCTCACACTTGTCAGAATGCATAAAATTGACAACTCCAGAAACAACAGGTGTTGGGGAGGATGCAGAGAAAGGAGAATCCTCCTACACTGTTGGTGGGAATGCAAACTGCTGCAGCCAATCTGGAAAACTATGGAGTTTCCTTAAAAAGTTAAAAATAGAATACCCTATGATCCAGCAATTACACTACAGGGTATTTATCTAAAGGATATGAAAATAGTGATTTGACGGGGCATATGTACCCCAATGTTTATAGGAGCAATGTCCACAATAGCCAAACTATGGAGAGAGCCCAGATGTCCCTCTATGGATGTTGGTTAAAGATGTGGTATATACAGGGCGCCTGGGTGGCTCAGTTGGTTAAGCGACTGCCTTCGGCTCAGGTCATGATCCTGGAGTCCCGGGATCGAGTCCCGCATCGGGCTCCCTGCTCGGCAGGGAGTCTGCTTCTCCCTCTGACCCTCCTCCCTCTCATGCTCTCGGTCTCAAATAAATAAATAAAATCTTTAGAAAAAAAAAATTAAAAAAAAAAAAAAGATGTGGTATATACATACAATTGAATGTTACTGAGCCATTAAAAAGAATGAAATCTTGCTATTTGCAACGATGTGGATAGAGTGTATTACCCTAAGTGAAATCAGCCCAGTCAGAGAAAGAAAAACACCATGAGTTCACTCATATGTGAAATTTAAGAAACAAAAGAGATGAACATAGAGGAAGGGAAGCAAAAATGAAGTAAGATAAAAACAGAGGGAGGCAACAATAACTTTTTTTTTTAAGATTTTATTTTTATTTAACAGAGAGAGACACAGCAAGAGAGGGAACACAAGCAGGGGGAGTGGGAGAGAAAGAAGCAGGCTCCCCGCTGAGCAGGGAGCCTGATGTGGGGCTCGATCCCAGGACCCTGGGATCGGGACCTGAGCCGAAGGCAGACGCTTAATGACTGAGCCACCCAGGCGCCCAAGAGACTGTTAACTACAGGGAACAAACCAAAGGCTGCTGGAGGCGAGGTGGGTGAGGGATGGGGTAATTGGGTGATGGGCACTTGATGTAGTGAGGGCTAGATGTTATAAGCAACTGGCCAACTACTAAATTCTACCCCTGAATCTATTAACATGCTATCTGTTAACTAACTTGAATTTAAATAAAATCTTTGAAAAAACAGTCATTCTAAGAAAAATGAGTAAAGGGGATGGCAATTTGGAAACATGTTGATTAAGAACAAGTTGTTCACTTCCCTCCACATAGTCTAGTGAAAAAGCGAAAAATTACAATGATGGAAAAAGGAAGGATACAAAAAATTACAACAGTGCTTTCCAGGACAAAAATGCCTGGGGTAGATATTTTCTCAGGAGAGGTTCTTGGTGTGGTATTGGTCTGATGCAAGTGTTAGCCCCCCGAATGTGCATGCACAGAAGAAAATCAGAATGAGTCCCAAACAGAAAACATAGGAGGTACATCTGAATGCTGCATAAAGTAAATCTATGTGTTCCTCACAAAGTATAGCAGAACAGGATCCAAAGCCTATAATGTTTGTGCATATTTGTTGTACTTCTTATCCCATACATACATAGGAACTGTGGTATTGACCAGCTCAGGGAGGATCCAGCACAAGATATTGGAGGGGCCAATTGAATGTGGGGCTGTTCCTTAATGCTTTGCAGACCTGGAGTTTCTGGGACTGATGGTGATGGCTTGGAAGACACTCAAGGGGCCAGAATTATCAATGGACAGACACATCTCTGGACTCTCTGTGCAACTAGAAAATGAGTCTGTGTCCAAAATCATGGAGAAAATGTTTCAAATCAAAAGCTGCCAATGTGTCTGAGATTCCTCTTGAAGAATGACCAACACTTGGCTACATTCAGATGACTGAGAAAAACCTCTCAAACTTGCCCTGGTTCCCGTCTAGTATGGGAAATGATGACATAAGAGGTAGAACTCCTCCAGTTTTCCAGGGAAAACCTAGACCAGGAAGATCATTCCCAATGTCAAATACTCAAATGCTAATTTCCAGGGTTCAATATTTACATTCACATGCAGAACAATCAGCAGGGAAACATGAGTTGTGGGCCATGTTTTTCATGAAAAATGAAATCTACAAGGTTGGCCAAAGTCTAAAGTCATTCTATAGTGTTTACAAGATATGGCCCACTGTTACTAATGTTTTATTCTAATGATTTTAATGTTCATGATTTTATGCTTTTGGACTATTATTCCTTTTTTACTGTGTCAGATAATAGAATACATATATAATCTGACTGCCCCTGATTTTGGCACAAAGCTAACATTCTTTTTTTTTTTTTTTTAAAAGATTTTATTTGTTTATTTGAGACAGAGAGAATGAGAGACAGAGAGCATGAGAGGGAGGAGGGTCAGAGGGAGAAGCAGACTCCCCGCCGAGCAGGGAGACCGATGCGGGACTCGATCCCGGGACTCCGGGATCATGACCTGAGCCGAAGGCAGTCGCTTAACCGACTGAGCCACCCAGGCGCCCACAAAGCTAACATTCTTGTAAATTCCCAAGTGATAAGAGCACTAGGAGTATCCATGTTCTAATATTTGTCCTTGAACTCTCCCTGACTCAGGGCTGCTAAAACTCTTTTAATTCCTAAATGATAACAGCACTAGGAGTATCTCTTATTCTAGGGAAGTGGCTCTGGGTGGGATCCTGGATGCGAGGTGGCCACCAGAAAGACCAAGCCATGATCAGCAGCTTGGAACATCAGTTTCATCTCCCCAAACCCTTACTTCGGAGAAGGGCTGCAAATGGAGTTATGACTGCTCATGTGTACATGAAGAAGGCTCCATAAAATCCCAATAGTATGGATTTGGGAGAGATTGCAGGCTGGTGAACACATCCACACAGGGAAGGTTACACACCTAACTTCATAGGGACAAAAGCTCATGATTGTGGGACCCTCCCAGACTCACATTATGTATCTCTTTATCTGGCTATTCATCTGTATCCTTTATCGTATCCTTTAATAAGCTGGTAAACATAAGTGTTTCCCTGAGGTTTGTGAGATACTCTAGCAATTTAATTGAACCCAAGAAGGAGATTATCGGAAGTTCCAATATATACCTGGTCATTCATGTGTATAGGTAACAGTGTGAGCTTGTGAATAGGGTGTGAAAGTATTTTGGGGGTGGGGGCAGTTTGTGAGACTGAGCTCTTATCTGTGGGACCTGAGAATATCTCTGGGTAAATAGTGTCCACATTGAATTAAATTGCAAAACATCCAGTTGGTGTTGGAGACTTGCTTGTTGCTGTGGGGAAAGTACCCCCAACCCATATTTGTGACCAGAAGTGTCAGAAGTAAAATGCTCTGTGTATGTAGTAAGAGGGACACAGAAGACATATACATAAAGAACTGTGTTTAACCCTTCATAGAAAAGAAACAATAGGTTTTTTTTTTACAACTGACCAAAATAGTTTAGTTAAAAAAGGTTTAGTGATCATCTAAATATCAGTTGAGTCAGCACGTGAACCTGGGTACCTACAGCAACAAGAGGCATTCAAATGCCCTTCCAGAAGACCTGTTCTTGGATTCTCTCCCATTAGACAATCAGTCCTTCATCCAGAAGACTTCACACAGAACAGCTTCCATGGTCTGAGACATGAGAGTGTAAGTTCCAGCCCTGCACACACACATATAGCCTGAATATGTATTTAATTGACGACTGAAAAACAGATACGGCAGGTCCAGCTTCCAGAATTAAAACACAGAAGCCTCGCCTACACGTGACCCACTTTCACATCTGCAGAACCAAGACCAGAGTCCACTTAAAACAATTCATGCTCATCTCTATATCTGACTGCGTTCTTCATGGGCAAATATCTTCACTGAAGATGACAACCATAAGGAGGTCCCCAGAGTGTCATTCTCAAAGCAGGTTCCCAAAACAGGCCTCACTGGCATCACTTGAGCACTTGCAAGAATGGAAAATTGGGGGTGTCACAGCCCAGCCCAGAACTATTGAAATGATAACATGGGAGGAGGCCTAGAAATCTGAGATTTTTACAAGTGTTTCAGGTGGTTCTGATGCAAGATATGACAGCCTCTGCAATAACTAAGTTACAGGTCATCCCTGAATTAGGCACAGATAAGTCCTCTTACAAATCTTCTATATTTATGGTGATGTTAGTGGTGTGACACACACACAAATACACACAAAACACATTTTTCTTAGCCATAAATAAATCTGACTCTAACATAGTCTGTTATGGCTTCCTGGTCTTCCAGGTCTTACTTCCCTCAATGCCCTCCTCCAGCTTCCTGGGATCACCCATAAATACAGTTCTCATCACATTCTTTCATCAAAATAATCCAACTTAGAATGAATTGGTATGTATTCAAATATTTCATCAAATAAGATAGGAAACACATAGAGCCAAATGGTAATGTTATAATTTATAATGGACTTGAATATACAATTCTCACTATGAATCGGCATTTGATGATTTTTGCTGTAAGAGCATAAATAACGGGATGCCTGGGTGGCTCAGTATGTTAAGCGCCTGAGTCTTGATTTCAGCTCAGATCATTGATCTCAGGGTTGTGAGATCCAGCCCTGTGTTGGGCTCTGCGCTGGGTGTGCACCCTGCTTAAGATTCTCTCTGCGTCTCTCCCTACCCAGGCGCAAGCTCTCTCTCTCCCCCTCTTAAAAAAGAAAACAAAAAGAAGAAGAGCTTAAAAATGATATATGTAAATTATAGAGTACACAACATAAAAGATAGGATTTGAGTTATTGGTGACATAAAGACGGTAAGGAGGGGCAGAAAAAGTAGTAGAATTTTGTATCTTACTGACAATATCAAGTTAAAATGGTTTGTTACAGCTTTGAGAGGTTTTAAGTAATCTCCAAGGTAACAGGAAAAAAAAAACTATAAAAGACATAAAAAGGAAATGAAAATGGTATCAAAGCTGTCATTACAAACGTCAAACAAACATAATGGAACACAATAAGAGAGGGAAAGAGGGATAAAATATCCTCAAGAAGTACAGAAAACCAAAATCACAACAGCAATAGTCCTTCTCTTTCAGTAATTATGTTCTCGGTAAGTACATGAAACTCCCTCCATTAAAAGGCATAAAATAGGGCGCCTGGGTGGCTCAGTCGGTTAAGCGACTGCCTTCGGCTCAGGTCATGATCCTGGAGTCCCTGGATTGAGTCCCGCATCGGGCTCCCTGCTCGGCAGGGAGCCTGCTTCTGCCTCTGACCCTCCCCCCTCTCATGTGCTCTCTCGCTCTCATTCTCTCTGTCTCAAATAAATAAATAAAAAATCTTAAAAATAAATAAATAAATAAAAGGCATAAAATAAGGGCACCTGGGTGGTGCAGGCGGTTAAGCATCCAGTTCTTGGTTTCAGCTCGGTGTGATCTCAGGGTTATGGGATAGAGTCCGAGTCAGCTCCACACACAGTGTGGAGTCTGCTTGGGACCCTCTTCCCTCCCTCTCTGCCCCTCCTCCCCTTCCCTGGAATAAATAAATAAATCTTAAAAAAAAAAAAGTGCCATAAAGTTGCTGAGTGAGTAAAACACAACATCCGACAACCTCCCATCTACAAGAGTCACATTAAATCTAAGGACACACATAAGATACAAGTCAAAGTATATAAAAGCACATTTCATGCAAATGGAAAGCAAAAGAGGTCACGGGTAGCCATATTACTATCAGACAAATACACATTAAGTTCATGGAGTGTCAGTACAGAGAAACGACCATATATGTAAAGAAATTACCTGGATAACAACAACTATAATAACGTGTGCACGTAACATCAGAGATCCCATGTATGTGAAGCATCCAAGACAGAACTGAAGCAAGAAATCAACAGCGTCACGATAGCAGCAGAAGTTAATACGTCAATTTAACTGGATAGAAAGACCACACTCAAGCCCATTAGGGAGAGCACTTGAACAACATAAAAGACCGGGTGCCTGGGTGGCTCAGTCGGTTAAGCGACTGCCTTCGGCTCAGGTCATGATCCTGGAGTCCCGGGATCGAGTCCCGCATCGGGCTCCCTGCTCAGCGGGGAGTCTGCTTCTCCCTCTGACCCTCACCCCTCTCATGCTCTCTCTCTCATTCTTTCTCTCAAATAAATAAATAAAATCTTTAAAAAAAACAAACATAAAAGACCAATTACATATAATGGCATAAACAGACAACTCCATCAAGCAAGAGCAAAATATACAATCTTCTCAATCACACATGGAACATTCTCTAGTATAGACAACCTGTTTGCCTACAAAACAAGTCTTAACAAATTTAAGAAGATTAATATCATACCAGTATCTTTTCTGACCACCGTGGAATGAAACTAAGAATGAATAGCAGACGGGAAATTGGAAATGCCACAAATATTTGGAAAGTGAACAACATGCTCTTGAAAAATCAATGGGTTAAAATGAAATTTAAAAAATAACCAGTAAATATCATGAGACTGATGAAATGAAACAAAATATATTCAAACACATGGAAATCAGATAAAATAATTATAAGGAAACACTCAGTGGAGTTTAAAGGCAACCTGAGAAATGGAAGGTAATTTGTCACAGAGTCTCTAGAGCATAAGGATTTAATATCAAGAATATAGAAAGAACTTTTGCAACAACAACCAAACAGCAACTAGTATTAAGAACTGGACAAAGTTTTCAGTGGGGACAACTGAAGGAAGATATACAAATGGACAAGGATATGAAAGATGCTTAAAATCACTATTCGTTAGAGAAATACAAATCAAACAGTGAGTCATCACCTCACACATGTTCAGATCCCACTAGTAAAAAAACAAAAAACCTACTTGTGTTGGAAAGGATGAGGAGAGATTGAAACCCTTATGCACTGTTAGAGGAAATGCAAATGGTGCAATCATTATGGAAAATGGAATAGAGATTCCTCAAAACTTTTTTTTTTTTAAGATTTTATTTATTTATTTGAGACAGAGAGAATGAGAGAGACAGAGAGCACATGAGAGGGGGAGGGTCAGAGGGAGAAGCAGACTCCCCACTGAGCAGGGAGCCTGATGCGGGACTCGATCCCGGGACTCCAGGATCATGACCTGAGCTGAAGGCAGTCGCTTAACTGACTGAGCCACCCAGGCGCCCCCTCAAAACTTTTAATGCATATTATCATATGACTCAGCCATCCCACTTGACAGTATATAACCAAAAGAATTCAAAGTAGGATCTGCAAGAGATATTTGCATAAGCGGATTCAAAGCAGCATTATTCAGAAAAGCCAATAATAAATGAAAGCAGCAGAAATGTTCAAGAATGCATAAAGAAAATGTAGATATACGTGCACTAGAATAATACTCAGCTTTGAAAAAGGAGACACATCTTGTCACTTTATACATGGTTAAACGTGATGTTAAGTGAAATAAATGAGTCACAGGAACAGATACACTATGATTTCACTTAAGTGACTGACCTAGTGTCATGAACAGCATGAAGGAAGGAAAGAAGGGAGGGAGAAAAGAAGGAAAGGAAAGAGAAAGAGAGAAAAAGAGAATGAGTGCCCGAGTCTTAGAATAGAGACAAATGTGGAAGTGACTGCTTAACAGGTATTATGTTTCAACTCAGCAAGATGAGAAAATCCCAGAAATTGTTTTTCCAATAATGTAAATACACATAACACTTTAGTTATTACCAGAGACAAATTTTATCTGAGTGACCCATTTGTATGACAGGGCAAACATCTAATTACCAAACATCTGCTGTTCGTCTTATTGCTCCGTGAAGTGCATTTCTCCACTTCAAAGTGCCAGACCCTCCTCCATTTAAGGATCACATATATATACCTCCTTTTACCCAACTGTCTTTGAGATTTCCATGTCTGGGAAGGTTCCTTCTACTTATGAAATTTAATTTGATCTATCCTGTTAATCTGTCACATTTCAATTGGATTCTTAGTCCAGGTAGAAGGACCTTGAAGGGAACAGAAATTCATACTCCCTGGCAGGATCAACACAAAATTGATCTAATGAAGCCAAGCATTGATCTTGTCAGTTCAGATGTAAGAAAGCAAACTACAGGTCATATATTCCCAGGCACAGCTGTTCCAGACAAGGGACATGTAGCCTAGGCTCAAGACATAGGCATGTGACCCCACTAGCTTACAAGTAGTTAATCAGCACTAGCCTACAGATATAACTACCAGATGCAACTAATAAAACCTTTAACATTAAGAAACATTTTTTCTGATTTAAAGTCTTTTTTTTTTTTTTTTTTAAGATTTTATTTATTTATTTGACAGAGAGAGAGAGACAGCAAGAGAGGGAACACAAGCAGGGGGAGTGGGAGAAGGAGAAGCAGGCTTCCCACTGAGCAGGGCTCTATCCCAGGACTCTGGGATCATGACCTGAGGCGAAGGCAGAGGCTTAACGACTAAGCCGCCCAGGCGCCCCCTGATTTAAAGTCTTTTGAGTAGAATACACCTCTGGGGTATAAGGTAAAGCGGCAGCAGAAGGTATCAATTAACATCTGCTAACATGGCCTCATGGGTCTATAATTTGTTTTTTTCTGTTTTTTTCCAGTTTCACCTTAGGGCACAAAATTACACCACTTGTATTATTTGTGAGGAGTTTATGACAATAGAATTGTTCACATTCACCTCATTCTAACAATAAGGCAATGAAGTGCAATGGAAGGCTGAATTCTAGCTGTAATGTTTTTTTGTAATAACATTTTCAAATATACTTAAATATAGAGAGGTTTTTATGACACAATTTGATTTTCACATCAATGAAATATTAATATAAAATACAGAGGAAGAATAATTCAATTTGTACTGAAATAAATATTACATGTACAAAGCACATATAGTTAAAATGGGTCACAATAAATGAAAGTGGAGACATCATTTTGCTCGGTCACTAAAGAAAGCTGCTGACACTTCCAATCCTACATCATCAAATTTAATTATTCTTGCTGATTTAGAACACAAAACAAATACAGATCCCAGGGCTTAACTTTCAGAGGTTACATAAATCACTACAGTGATCCAATTTAAGGTCAGTAGGGACCAGTAAATCACAGCATGAAAGTGAATGAGTCCTTTTTCCATTAGGGCTGTCAGGCTAGGATTATTATGTTACTAGATTTTCTCAAAAGGACTTCACATTTTCTCAAATATTCAGGAGAAATATATTTTCCCTCTGTGCCCTACATTAACACTGATGTGCTTTGGTCTTGAGTATAGAAGAATGATGAGTTTTAAAAATTTTTTTTTAATTTTTTTTTTTAAAGATTTTATTTATTTATTTGAGAGAGAGAGAATGAGAGAGAGCGAGTACATGAGAGGGGGGAGGGTCAGAGGGAGAAGCAGGCTCCCTGCTGAGCAGGGAGCCCGATGCGGGACTCGATCCCGGGACTCCAGGATCATGACCTGAGCCAAAGGCAGTCGCTTAACCAACTGAGCCACCCAGGCGCCCCTAAAATTTCTTTTATAAATTTATACAATCTGGATTGTATTGGCCTGAAGAGTGTAACTGTCAAACTTGTACAATAATTGTTATTAAAAATGGATGCAAGAGAAGTTATTAGGAAATGCGGACATACTATATATACAAATTGTTAGTTTAATATATTCCATTATATAGAGCACCAGAAGTAGGCAATTATAAAGCAAAGAGTTTGTTAGGACTCTAACATTAGTCACCCTTTTACATTTCTTCTGATTAGACACATCACAAAATGTCAGTTGTCTAAGACTTGACCTATTTGGTCTCAACCTACGAATATATATGTAAGCAAAAATTCATATCAAAAGCAATTGCTCTATTTTATTTTATTTATTTATTTTTTTTTAAAGATTTTATTTATTTATTCATGAGAGAGAGAGAGAGAGAGAGAGAAGCAGGCTCCCAAGAAGCAGGGAGCCCGATGCGGGACTCGATCCCAGGACCCTGGGATCACGACCTGAGCCAAAGGCAGACGCTTAACCATCTGAGCCACCCAGGCGCCCGCAATTGCTCTATTTTAAATGTACAAAATAAAATTTCGAATTAAACTGTCATGAGCCAAAAATATAAAAAAAAAAGCTTAGTTTAAAAGGACTGTGCATATCCAAAAGTTACCTTTAAGAAGACTATGATGGAAAATGTGAAATGACTCTTGAGTATGGCACTTTCATTTTGCAATGAGAGAAATAAGGCATTTGATTGGGAAGACCTCTCTTGGTAAGTAACTTAGCATGTGACAGTTTCATCATAACCTCATTTTGTTGAGGACTAGTCCTCTTCTGCTTATAATACTTTACAGAATCTGAGAGGCTTTGTGGTTCTGATTCTGTGCTTGGGTTGTTGAAGTTGCTTTTTTGGATAGCAATGGGAAACGGTGTGTCTGATATATCTACCCCCTTGCAGCCCATTAGGGTGCCTGTTACAAAAGTGCTTGGTGTTCAGTTACTACTCTTTGAAAAGGAAGGTGAACATTTCATGGCCACAATATACTTTAGAGTCAGGAGAAGCACAGACTGCAGATGTGTGGTACAGTTGCATCTGCCTCTTATAATTTTAAAATTCTCCACAATGTTGCCAATTTAAATCCTTAATACATTCTGTAGAAATTCTGGGGACTCCTGGGTGCCTCAGTGAGTTAAGCGGGGATCGAGTCCCACTTTGGGCTCCTTGCTCAACAGTGAGCCTACTTCTCCCTCTCCTGCTCTCCCTGTTTGTGCTGTCTCTCTGTCAAATAAATAAATAAAATCTTAAAAAAAAAAAAAAAAGGAGATTCTGAATGAATCCAAAGACAAAGGACATTAGCTCCTCTCAATTGACTGGAGGACTTTCCTCCAGCATCCAGCAACCATCCCACAGGGATTCCCACTCATGATACAAATAATTTAGGTGCTGCTCCATCAGGGGAAACATAGAAGAATCAGCCACTTAGCATGCTGAGCACTTTGAATTCAGGCAAGTTAACTCCAGAGAAAACCAAGACACAAAATACAATCCACCATCTCCAGGGTGACACCTGAAGGAGCAAGACCACTCAAATTAGCACATTCATATACAAATAAAACCCCATAGGTAGTGCTGGGCATCTCAACCCACTAGGATGGAAAATAAACAATCACAATGGGGAAAAAAGTGATGGAGAAAGGCCTTCCAACAATCTGGTGAGATTGATGTTTCACACACATACATTACATAGTTTCAAGTCTCTAAGTAAACAGAAAATTATACTAATGATCTTAATGCTGAGGTGGCTTAAATGAGGACCCCTTGAAATAATTAGTGTACTTATGCATCATCATCCAGAGAGCCAACTATTAAGCTAAACAAATCAAGTGTGATACCTATTTTGACTACTACTTAGGACCTTTTAAAGGAGACACTGAGAGGATAGGAACCATGCAGGAAACAAATAATGGACTTTCTGAAATAGTGACAAAAACAGAGCGAAGACATGTGAAGTACGGGACAAGTACTTCGCACTGCTGCACCTTCTTTTTATACTTTAAATAGGATGCCAGGAAATGAGGCATTAAAATTAAATCCTCTGCCAGGGAACAAGAATACTTGTCCCCTCTAAGGTCCTTCTAGTTGGACTAAGAATCAAATTAACATGAGACAGATTACCAGGAGAAAATCAAATTAAGTATGTGTAAATACAGGGAATCCATATAGACACAGAAATTCAAAAGACTGTCAGGCAAGATGAGGTACAAATGTCAACCTGAACTAAGGAAAAGACAGTAAGGGCCTGGAGCTTCACAGGAAGGGAAAACACTTCACCGGGCAGTAAGAAGAGCAGATATTTGTGCTTACAGATGAGTCACTGAGGTAAACTGTCTCACTGTTAATAACTCTAATTCTCGGAAAGACGCCCCATTTTAGATTCTTCTCTGTGGTTAAGGGGGGGAGGGAATGTTTTCCTGAGTCTGCAGGTTTTTAAGTGCCTTCAACTCAAATTATCCGAAGGCCAAACTGGCACATTGGGTTGGGGGGTAAAGAAGGGGCGAAGAAGCTGTCCTTAACCCCTTCAGTTCCCCCATATGAAACTTCCTTGGGACTTTCACGTATTAAAAGTTGACCTGGTAGATTGCTTCATGTCACTGATCCAGGACTTTCCTCCAGACAATAGGTCAGTAAAAGTCAAAATCATTTCAGGAGGCAATGATGCAGGTCTATGTTTCAAAGTTAGCCCAGGGGTTCAAGTAAGGTTATTAAATGAGACATTGGTATGAAAACAAATGAACTCTACTTAATGATTAGATCAAATGTTAAGCCAGGTTCTGATTTCTTTTTTTTTAAGATTTTATTTCTTTATGAGAGAGAGAGAGAGAGCGAGCGAGCGAGCATGAGCAGGGGGAGGGGCAGAGGGAGAGGGAGGGGCAGAAGAAAGAGAAGCAGACGCCCTGCTGAGCAGGGAGCCTAGTGCGGTGCCGGGCTCGATCCCAGGGCTCTGAGATCACGACCTGTGCTGAAGGCAGACACTTAACCAACTGAGTCACCCAAAGCCCTGCCAGGTTCTGATTTCTAAGGGTAGCCAGTTGAACAGACTTCTAGATGATGCATTGGAAATATCTTTGGATAGAGTGAGAGTAAGTAAGGGCAAACTGACAGATATTCCTTGTTTATTTTTCAAATGCATCTGGTAATACTTTGAGTGGACCATAGAGACACATCACTAACACTGTCTATACATGACCTATCATGACGATTTCTTTACATTAAGATATTTATATTAAGTTTGCAGAGCTACAGGAAAAAAGGCAATTTTAGTTCTAAAATGATTCCATGTAAGAAAGGTGGGAGAAATATCAAAATGTTAGGGGCACCTGGGTGGCACAGTCCATTAAGCATCAGACTCCTGGTTTTAGCTCAGGTCATGATCTCAGGGTTGTGAGCTCGAGCCCCGCATCAGGCTCCACGCTCATCACGGAGTCTGCTTGGGATTCTCTCTTCCCCTCTCCCTTTGTCCCTTGCCCCACCCAACCCTCTCTAAAATAAATAAATCTTTAAAAAAAAATCAAAATGTTAGTTTGGGGACTTAAATCCTGGCATTGGAGGAGTCTAGAAGAAATCAGGATGTAGGCCAGTTGATGATGAATAGTATTAAAATCTAATAAATATAAACATGTTACTGAGACATATTTTTCTCTATAGTCATCTCCATTTTTACCAAAGATAGCCAAACTAACACTGATTTGATTGCAAAGGAAGCCTAACAAAAACACTTGTCCTGGGGGCACCTGGGTGGCTCAGTGGGTTAAGTGGTTGCTTTTGGATCAGGCCATGATCTCATAGTCCTGGGTCAGAGCCCTGCATCAGGCTCCCTGTAGGGTGGAAAGCCTGCTTTTCCCTCTGCCCCTCACCCCTCTCCTGTGCTGGTTCTCTCTGTCTCTCTCGCTCTCCCTCTCTCAAATAAATAAAACCATAAAAAAAACACAAAAAAACAAAAAACCTTGTCCTGATTATTTACATAAATGCAGGAAGAATAGAGTTTAACCTATCAAATCTTTAAAAATGGCTTTTCTGGAACTTTTCATAAGAAATCTCAAGAGTGAACACTCAATAGCCTCTCCACACCAGGAGCCATGCCATAAACTTGCCACCAGACTTTGCCTACAATAACAACAGATCTGGGTAAATTCCTCTCTTCATGAAGACCCCTGACTATCCATGGGTTCCTGCATCTCTTAGGAAATTACCTTCTTTGCTCTCCTGGTAAGGCTGCTGGGAACTCCGTAAACAAGGTGTCAGGTTGATATTTCCAAGGGGCCTTTATTGGCCCCATAAAGTCAACGTTAGTCCCTTATAGCTGTCATCATATCTGAGTCTATGCAGCTCTTCCTCAGCTATGACATTCTAGTCAAAGCCTTGGTTATATAACCAGTGTTTTCAATTGTGTCTCCTCCCAATGAAAACAGATTCTTATTGAAATTGCAAATACATATATTCGCTAAAATATAATAGTTACTCCGACTTTCTGGATTCTGGAATAATCAGGTCGGGAGAAAAGATAAATATTTCAATTTGTTTACAAGGGTATATTTTATGCCCTGGTGCAAGTCAGTTAGGAGAAAAGTCTACTTGGGGCACCTGGGTGGCTCGGATGGTTGAGCATCTGCCTTCGGCTCAGGTCATGATCTCGGGGTCCTGGGATCAAGTCTGGCATCCGGCTCCCTGCTCAGTGGGGAGCCTGCTTCTCCCTCTCCATCTGCCCCTCCCCCTGCTTGCGCTTTTACTGGCTCTCAAATGAATAAATAAAATCTTTTAAAAAAAAGTTTTCTTCAATCTGTAAAAAACAAAACATTTAAAAGGATTTTTTTCAATTCCAGTTAGTTAATATACAATGTAATATGAGTTCCAGGTGTACAATAGCGACTCAACAATTCCCTGCAACACCCAGTGCTCAAAACAAATGCACTCCTTGATGCCCGTCATTTATTTCACCCATCCCCCAACCGACCTCCACTCTGGTAACCATCAGTTTCTTCTCTATACGTAGGGTCTGTTTCATGATCTGCCTGTCTTCTGTTTTTCTCTTGGCTTGTTTCTTATATTCCACATGAGTGAAAATATATGGTGTTTCTCTTTGACTTCTTTCGCTTAGCAGAATACTCTCCAGCTCCATCCATGTCATTGCAAACGGCAAGATTAAATTCCTTTTTATGGCGGAGCAATATTCCATTACCCCACCCACCCACACATACACACAATGTCTTCTTCCTTCATTGATCAGTGAATACTTGGGCCTGAATGTTTGAACAGAAATGCTCACCACCACTGACTGCTGAACCGCTCCTCCGAGAAATCCATGGCACAGAGCCAGAGAATGGGACTATACCCACAATGGGGCTGACTGAAGGGAAGAAGGTCCTGCAGAGCAGTGCATCAACTTTCACGCAATGCCACCCATCTACGGTGGATCTAAACTTGATTGGGGTTACACACCTGGGATACCAGCACTTGGGTGCACCCACAACACATGCCTTGCTGATCCTGCCTACACAACTCTCTAAAAGGCTTCTTCATCTCTCAAACCTACTTTACCATGGGGTATTTTTTTTTTAAGGGTTTTGTTTATTTGAGATAGAGAGAGAGCATGAGAGGGGGGAGGGTCGGAGGGAGAAGCAGACTCCCTGCCGAGCAGGGAGCCCGATGCGGGACTCGATCCCGGGACTCCAGGATCATGACCTGAGCCGAAGGCAGTCGCTCAACCGACTGAGCCACCCAGGCGCCCCTACCATGGGATATTTTTTTATAGACTTTTAATTAATTAATTAATCAGAGAGAGAGCACAAGCAGGGGAAGCGGCAGGCAGAGCAGACAGAGGGAGAAGCAGGCTCCACGCTGAGAGAAGAGCTCAATGCGGGATACGATCCCAGGACCCTGGGATCATGACCTGAGCTGAAGGCAGACGCTTGACTGAGCCACACAGGCGTCCCCACCATGTGATATTTTAAAGCTACGCCCAAATGATTACATCATCCAATATCCTTCCTCCATCAATTACCACTGATCTAGAACTGGGCAAACAACAGTCATCGTCGTCATCCAAAAGAATCTGGTCCTCAGTAACACCTAGGAATTCAATTAAATCATGAAAACACAGAAGCCCCCTACGCTTCAGAAACCCACATTTGCCAAAGCCTTATGTCCATTATATTTATTCATCAGAAGACAACACCAAGAGCTGCCTTTGCCTTTGCAGTGGCTAGAGGGGAACCACCTCTATCTGGTTCCCTCCCCGCATTGGAAAGAGTTCTTCACATTTTTTTTTTAAGATTTTATTTATTTGAGAGAGAGAGACTGCATATGTGGAGGGAGACAGGCCAAGAAAGAGAGAGAAGCAGACTCCTTGCTGAGCAGGGAGTCCGACGTGGGGTTCAATCCCAGGACCCTGGGATCATGACCCGAGCGGAAGGCAGACGCTTAACCAACTGAGCCGCCCAGGCGCCCCTCACATTTTCTTTAATAGATCTTATCTTTCTCTCTAAGGATGGTGCCATCATTGTGTTTTACAACCCAGTGTTAAATGTCTGAATACCCATTGGCCTTCCATTTCTCTAATCTCAATTCAGTGTTTACTTAGGAAACTCTAGCCACAGCACAAGCGAAGAAGAATGTTTGTGATGCCTAAAGAGCTGGAAACAAAACTGAGGATAGAACTGGAGATCTGGAGATAACTAGGAAAAGAAGTAGAAGTTATTTTTCTAAATCCAAGGAGTCAGTTGTGCAACTCAGGAAAGGTATCCTCTCTCCATATGCAGAATTCATGCCAATTCTTCATCGTCTGTATTTTCTACCTCTTACTTGAGGCTATAGTATCACTCCTATTGGAATGTTTCTCCTACTTATAGGGTATCTATTACACACCGAGCATTAGTAAGAGTGTATGCTTACTTCATAGAAAAATCAAAACAACACCCCCACGTATGAAGTGGGGCACATACCTTTATTTGGGGCCATGGTACAGTGCTTTAACATCCCAAGACTAAGTCCAGATTGAGTCATTCAAACTTAAAACAGGTTTAGGTAAGCTCTGTGGGGGTCTGTCTTCTCTACAGGACACATGAGGGAAAGTCAAGGTAGTCAGGGGACATGTTTGCTCATGAGGGTGGACTGGGGATGTGAACAGAAGTGACTCCGCAGAGTGTTGTCTAGAGAACACACTAGTGAGAAGGGCAGGTGTCAGTTCAAGGCCCCTGCAAAAATACTGCCTACACCAAGGGGATGCCAAGTAGCATTATTATGGAGTACTTGTCAATAAGACCCCCATATAATCTGTAATATGTCCATGATAATATCCCACTATTTCCTAAGAGGAGAAAATGATACAATAGATAAACTAGGGTAAAAATAATCACACATTATTTAAACGTTAAGGACAATTAAAAAATGGATGACTAGGTATATTATTCAACTCCATTACCAAATATGTGAGATTCCATCAGTTACCTACAACCTTTAGATAGGTTAACATTGGTGGTAGGATAACACTTCATTCATTACTCATCCATGGTAATACATTAAAAATCAATTATTGTTTTATTAAGACCACACATGAACTAAGTTATGAATTTCAAATGCACTCCGATCCTTATTCAAAATACAGAATCCAAATGTTAAAAAGCACTCATATGCGGATATAATGATGTGGAAGTAGTGATTTCCATAATTTTCAGGCATGAGGTCATTCTTAAAAAATTGGTATATAATTTGTGTACATATAATTATATACCATTTTAGGGAAGAATTAGCTGTCCTCTTTCTAATATCTGTGGAGATCTCTTCATTTCAACCACATCAACCGACATTCTCTACTTGTAACAATAGCTTTATAAGGATACATCAGTATTTTACTGGACTGCCACCTCTTTTTCCTCAATAACCAGATGGTAAAATATTTTATTTATAATATCCAGGAAGTTCTTTAGCTTTAATAAAAGAAGAATGTTGTTCTGAACACCTCTTTCATGAACACTGACATTAATGTTATAACCGCAAACAGCATCTCCATTTAGATTTTCTTCATATATTGTATATTATATTGCCCTTCTTCTTCCATGGACAATTAGATATGTGAGTCCCAACAAATGAAGAAGGGCATCTCGTATCTTTGATACAGTGACAATCAGCCACATACTTCACACACCCACTAGGAATAAATGAATTTCATGAAATGATTTGAGAGTACAAATACATTAATATTTGCTAGTCACAAATCCCAGATAGGATCAATGAAAAAAAAAGCACATATTGAAATTAATTATACTTATGTAAAAATCCATCCACTTAAACCTTTGAAGCATAATAGCACATAGACTAAGTGTTTAACTTTATATTATTCCTTATAAGGAATATTTTTATGTAACATCTGAATAGATTAATTCCTATACTGCCTTCTACTTGATTTCTGTGATACTGACATTTGATGTTCACTTACATACATTTCTAAATATTTACATCTTTCAAGTTACTCTCATTTATGTACTCTCTGGTGTTTGCTACAGTGAATATTTAAAATGAAGGTCTTTCCTCATTCATTATGTTTCTAGGGTTTGAATCTAGGATGCATTTTGGGATACTGAGTATAGACTGAATTCCAGTTAAAGGCACTGCAACTTTGTCTGCATTTTACAGTTTCTATCCTGTATGATAACTAAGATGTTGAGCAATTTGTGAATTCCATCTAGAGGCTTGCGACACTCCTTATATTGTAATCTTTCTCCTCAGTAAATGTGCTGCCGAAGTGAGCACTCTTTCTCCTCAGTATAAACTCTGAGATACAGAAAAGGGTTGAGCAGTTTAAAAGTTTCCCATGTTCTTTACATTTCTAACTTTTTCCCCAGTATGAATTCTGTGATGTTGAATGAGGCTTGACCTCTTATTAAAGGCAATGCCAAATTCTTTGTATTTGCAAAATCCACTCCAGCATACATTCTCTGATCAGGAATCAGGGTTTAACATTGCTTAAAGGCCTTGCCACATTCTTAACAACTTTATGATTCCTCTCCACTATGAATTCTCTGATGTGGAGTAAGGGGTGAGTAGTCTTTAAATGTCTTCTCACATTCTTTTACATTTGTAATGTTTGTTCCACTATGAATTCTGTGGTAATGAGTAAAGGTTGAACAGTGATTAAACGCCTTCCCATATTCTTTACTTAGGTATGGTTTCCATCATCAAGTATGAGTTCTGTGATGTTGACGCAGGTGTGAGTGCTGGATAAAGGCATGGCCACATTCCTTACATATGTAAGGTCTCTCTCCAGTATGAATTCTGTGATGTCGAGTCAGGTGTGAGTGCCGGTTAAAGGCCTTTCCACATTCTTTGCATACGAAAGGTCTCTCTCCAGTATGAATTCTGTGATGTTCGGTAAGCTTTGAGTGCTGGTTAAAGGCCTTGCCACATTCTTTACATTGGTAAGGTCTCTCTCCAGTATGAATTCTGTGATGTCGAATAAGGTATGAGTGCCGGTTAAAGGCCTTGCCACATTCTTTACATATGTAAGGTTTCTCTCCAGTATGAATTCTGTGATGTTGAGTAAGGTTTGAATGCAGGTTAAAGGCCTTGCCACATTCTTTACATATGTAAGGTTTTTCACCACTGTGAATTCTGTGATGTTGAGTGAGGCTTGAGTGATGGTTAAAGGCCTGGCCACATTCTTTACATTTGTATGGTTTCTCTCCAGTATGAATTCTGTGATGCTGAGTAAGGTTTGAGTGCTGGTTGAAGGCCTTGCCACATTCTTCACATTGGTAAGGTTTCTCTCCAGTATGAATTCTCTGATGTCGAGTAAGCATTGAGAGCTGGTTAAAGGCCTTGCCACATTCTTTACATTGGTAAGGTTTCTCTCTAGTAGGCATTGGTTGATGTTGAGATAGTGTTGAGTGCCAGTCAAAGGCTTTGCCACATTCTTCACAAATGTAAGTTTTCTGTCCAGTAACGGCTGTGTTATGTATGTTTAGTCCTGATGCTTGGCTAAACATGTCCCCAGGTTTATTACATCTGTATGAGTTTTTTTCCATGTGAATTCTCTGATAATCACCAACATTGGAGGACTGGTTAACAGATTTCCCATATTCATTATATTTATAAGGATTCTCTCCCAAAGGGATACTCTTATATATAATAAGGTTGGAGCTTTGATAAAAGACTTCCTCAAATTTATCAAAATTAAAATGGTTCTCTGGAAAATGAGTCCTCACAGGTTTATAAACATTTGAACACTGGGTAAATTTTTTTGCAGATTCGCTACATTGAGCAATTCTGTTTTCATTGAATATGTTCTGGTAATTTTGTAGAGTCAACTCCTTGGTGAAGGACCTCTCAAATGGATCCCACATAGCACTTTGTTCTTCATTTTTAAATCTCTGATTTTCAGAAATATTTGACTCAAATGTCAATCCAATCCTACTTTCAAAATGGTTCAAATAATTATTTTCAGCATGAACTAGATAACTTTCCAGATTTTCCAACTTTTCGTTCTCCAGATACGTATGTTTGACCATTTGATTTAAGCCCTTGCTTAGAGAAACAAACTGCTTTGCAGAAGAAGCAGGATTAAGAAGGGATGTTTTCCAAAGTGTTTTATATCCTTCATCATTTGGGGTAGTGAGATTCGTATTATGGACAGTTGTCTCAGTTTGGATATGTCCTTCATGATATCTTTCATGCCCTTCACTCTCCCCATCATTTTTCCAGTCTATCATTAAGTGTAAATTGTCAAGGGCACTATGTTTATATCTACCCACTGCCACGTTTTGGAAAGAAGCTTCTATGCACAGCTTTGGCAGGAAACTCTGGGTGCCATGTGAAGATACAGCTGAAAGATATTGAATAAGAGAAAAGTAAAATCATTCCACTTACTATTCTCAGATGAATATAATGAAAGCTTCTAATATGGAAAAATAAAATCAATCAGAGAACTTCAGCAAGACGGCCGAGAAGGAATCATCAGGACTTCATTCCTCCAGGGACACATAAACTTGCAGACATATACCCGTAACATAGCCTAACATACAGTTCTGTAATCTTGTCATGGTGGAGCACACATCACTTTCCTATACCTAAAACATCAGGAAAAGTACCAATTGAGCCTAAAATTAGCAGCAGGAACTAAATTTAAACTTAAAATACAAATAAAATAAGATATAGCAAAAACAGAAAAATATCAACAATAGGAAGAGTTGGTTTGCAGAAAAGAGCAAAAGCATTGACATACTTTTAACTAAATCAAGTAAGAATGAAAGAGAGAAGACCAACTAAAATCAGAAGTGAAGTGAAAGCAGACACAGTATAACCGATACCATAGAAATAAAAAAATTATAAGAGGTGATGATGGGGGCGCCTGGGTGGCTCAGTTGGTTGAGCGACTGCCTTCGGCTCAGGTCATGATCCTGGAGTCCCGGGATCGAGTCCCGCATCGGGCTCCCTGCTTGGCGGGGAGTCTGCTTCTCTCTCTGACCCTCCCCCCTCTCATGCTTTCTGTCTCCCATTCTCTCTCAAATAAATAAATAAAATCTTTAAAAAAAAAAAAAAAAAAAGAGGTGATGATGGATAATTATATGCCCAGAGATAGATAACCAAACAAGGTGTATAAATTTTTTAAAAAAGTACAACCTACCTGACTCCATCATGAATTTAAAACAAAACAAAACGAAAACCCTGATCTCTCACTACTGAGTAGATTGAAAAAGAAGGGGAAAAAAAAGCCCGACAAAGAAAAAGTCCTGTGCCAGATGAATTCACTGGATAATTCAAAGTAATGAATTAGTAGAATTAATGAGAAAGTACTTCAAATCCCTCCAGCATTTCCAAGAGGTGAAGAGAAGGGAAATTATCAACACTCTGTGACAGCAGAATTACCATGTTAACAAAGCCAAGGAAGATACTGTAAGCAAAGAAAACTACAGATTGCTAAATTAAAGAATAGCCATGTAAATGCCACAATAAAAGGAAGCAGACCGAATCAAAAGCACATTTTCCTATTTTACAACATAACCAAGTGAGAATTCTTCCTGGAATTCAAGTGTTTCAATATGCCGAAATCTACAAACTTAAGATTGCACATTAATAGGATGAAGATCAAACATGGCATCATATTAATTCATGTAGAACAAGAATGTGAGCATACGGGACACCATTTCATGATTAAAAATACTCAATAGTAGGAATAGAAAGAAACTAACCCCACCTAATAAAGGCCATATATGTACAAAAAGCAGATATCTAACATATTTGATAGTAAAAGACTGAAAACTCTATAATCAGAAACAAGGTAATAAAGAGACTTCCTCACTTCCAGATCAACATAGTACTAGATATTCTAATCAAAACAATTAGGCAAGAAAAAATACATAAAAGGAATCCAATTGAAAAGAGAAAGAAAACTATCTCTGTTCACAGATGACATGATCAATAGAAAACCCTAAAGAGGGGCACCTAGGTGGCTCAGTTGTTAAGCGTCTGCCTTTGGCTCAAGTCATGATCCCAGGGTCCTGGGATTGAGCCCTGCATGGGGCTCCATGCTACGCAGGAAGCCTGCTTCTCCCTCTCCTGCTCTCCCTGCTTGTGTTCCTCTCTCGCTGTGTCTCTCTCTGTCAAATAAATAAATAAAATCTTAAAGAAAAAAAAAGAAAACCCTATAGAATCCTTATTTTCATTTTTATGCTCTTTCATTTTTTTATCATCACTTATATTGTTTATTTCTGCCAATTTTCCCTAGTAGACATTCCATTTTTTAATTTTCTTATGCTTAAATGCTTAAGAAAAAAGGTTCAGGGGTGCCTGGGTGGCTCAGTCCTTAAGCGTCTGCCTTCGGCTCAGGTCATGATCCCAGGGTCCTGGGATCGAGCCCCACATCGGGCTCCCTGCTCGGCAGGAAGCCTGCTTCTCCCTCTCCCACTCCCCCTGCTTGTCTTCCTGCTCTCGCTAACTCTGTCAAATAAATAAATAAAATCTTAAAAAAATAATAATAATAAACACAGAAATTATGAAATATGCTCACTGTTCCTTTATATAAAATAAATATCTGGGACTGGGGCGCCTGGGTGGCTCAGTCGTTAAGCGTCTGGCTTCGGCTCAGGTCATGATCCCAGGGTCCTGGGATCGAGCCCCGCATCGGGCTCCCTGCTCCGCGGGAAGCCTGCTTCTCCCTCTCCCACTCCCCCTGCTTGTGTTCCCTCTCTCGCTGTGTCTCTATCTGTCAAATAAATAAAGTCTTAAATAAATAAATAAATAAATAAATAAATAAATAAATAAATAAATAAAATCTTAAAAAAAAAAAGGTTCAAATAAGCAACTTAATATTATACCACCACGAACTAGAAAAGAAGGAACATCACTGATATTTAGATGAGGAAGGAAGTAACAAAGAAAAATCAGAAATAAACAAAATACAGATCAGAATAAATAATAACATAACATTGAAAGTAATGCAGTCTCTAGCAAAATCCAAATGCCAATTTTGGCAGAAAGAACAAAACCCCTCCTAACATTCATATGGATGTCACAGGATAACACATACCCAGAACAATCTTGAAAATGAAGAGTTCATTGGTGGCACCTCAGTTCCTGATTTAAAACATATTACAAAGACACAGTTAACAAAATAATGAACTATAAAGATAGGGATAGACTAATGGGAGAGTGTGTTAATGTGTATGACAATTAACTGAAGATCTTGTTAAAATTCATATTCTAATTTGGATTTCTAGGTTGGGTCTGAGTTTCCATATTCCCCACAAGCTAGCAAGTGATGCCAACATCTTAGTTCAAGAGCCACAATATTAAATTAAAAAAAAAATAGAGGAAATCATGAATGATTTTGAACTTAGAGGATATTGTAGAAATTACAACTTCTAACATCAAGAACAGAAACAATTCTTCTTGAACATATACTACCCACTATGTAACATTCTAACATTTTTTCAAAAATTCACCCATGAATCCACACTAACCTATGTGAAGAGTAGAACTGTTCATCTTTCAAAAAAATATCTTGGCAAAACTTCAGTAATAGTAGAGCCTGAGTTTTACCCAGATTGTCTGACGTTGAATTCGTGTAAGAGGAACAGAGACCAGTATACAGAGGCACCTCTAAAAGAAGGTTCACAGTAGGTTGCAAAGTGACAATGGGAATGCAAACATGATTAAATCACAGAACATATCAACTAAAAGAGGTAAGGCTAAAACATAACACAGAAAAAATTACAAATAAAAATAAAAAGAATAAAAATGATAGATCAAAATGTTTTTATTGTCCTTGAATCTAAGAAATGTCTTCAGGGGCATAAAATTTACAAATCTATTTGTGGATGAAGGGTTTTGTGTCTTGCAAACACACCACAGAGACAAACACACAATGATAGAAATGAAATACCTATTGTTTTGGAGTCTCTTATAGTATTGAAAGTTTTTGCTCATTTACCTTTGTGCCGAGTTATATTTTAAAATTTTAGGGCAGTGGAACATAGATGATGCATGCTTTCCTTCTACAGAGCAACAGAGAAATGCTAAGGAAGAGTTGGTCTCAGGAGAGAGACTTCACTTTGAAAGCAGACTACAAAGTGAAACAGAAGGGAGTTTCCAGATTAAATGAGATGATTTATGCACGTCTTTCAGTAAATCCTCCCAAGGTATGTGATGATAACTGAGAAAAATTACTAATCTTATAGCGGAGGAATGTGACATACAGGACAGCGGAAATGAAGTGCATGAACCTGTAATGGGTCACACTGGTGTCAGGTGCCTAAGGTTCTTCAAAGGAAGCATAACAAGTGCTAAGAAATAAATGTCTAAAACAACAACTAAGTAAATCATAATCTAAATGGAAACCTGAAAACATCCATTTTATTCAAATATCAAGTCACATATAGGACCCAGACACTGTAATCTGGAATAGTATATGTAAACTATGTCTTTCGTGCGTGATCACAGGCTTTCACGGGCTCCTCTGCATTTTGATCAGCTCAATCAGAGAGGCTTTTCCAGAGACCCAGACATGGGAGGTTAACCGATGTACAAGAATCGTGGAACACTCATCTCCTGTAGGTACCCTGCCCTCACTTCATAATGTCCTCAAGGGTTCCTCAAACACTGTGGGATTTCTCCCCTGGAACACAGATGGACTGGGAGTTTTGATACAAGTCCTAGTCCTCATGTTGACCGATGTCCTCTCCAATTTTTGTCTCTCAAGGATGATGTTCTTCTATTCTAACCTGCGAGGGCCCATAGCAAGGTACATCTGTGTACAAACGTGAATGATCTAGGAGCGCCTGGGTGCCTAACTTGGTTAAGAGACTGACTTCAGCTCAGGTCCTGAAGTCAGGGTCCTGGAATTGAGCACCCGGTGAAACCCCATGTGGAACCCCGCATAGGGCTCTGGGCTCAGCAGGGAGTCTGCTTTTAACTCTGCACCTCCCCCTGATCTCTAATAAATAAATAAACCTTTAAGACAAACAAACAAACAAACAAACAAACAAACAAACACAAAGTCATTGATCTAGTCAAGTGGAAGAAGAATAGGCAAAGTTCATTTAACACCAGGGCTGAATCTATGGCTCAAGGCCTTACCTCATTTATCTCTCAGGTTTAACCAAAGAGTGATAAAAATGATTCCTTTCTAGGTGGTGGAGAAAAAGGAGGAGGAGGCTCACCTCACATGGGAACCAAGAGACTGAATCAAGGCTGCATGGAATCCAGCTTCAGTTCAATGAAGAGCACTAAATATACTTAAAACCAAAACAAAAAATACTTCTGTAATCTGAAGCACCCTACCAGTTCCGGGCAGTCAAACCTTGAGAATGTATGCTCTACACAAAATTCCAGGTCTGCATCAGAGAAGATGAACAAAGAGTCCCTCAACGTAGGGAAGAGGACCAAAGAGGTGGGCCTGGAGTCCTTCCCTCCCTTCACTTTTCATTCAACCTAATGTCACTCCTGCAGGGTGAACAGGATCCGCCACTCCTCCCTGGGGCTCCTTTTACTTCTCCTTCTTCCAGTCGCCATGCCAAACATATTCTTGGAAATAGCTCCCACTTTGACAAGTAATACAGGAACAATCTGCTTCTGGGGCAACAGTGGATTTCTTAGCATGGACCGCACAGATTCCATAGTCTTTAAAAGTACCAAGTTTTCCCTATACTTTTACTAATGCCCACTGCTTCAGGGTACTTAATCTCTTCTGTTTCCCATGCGAGCCTCCTCCTAAAAATTGACTTTGCCTAAAATCAACACAGCCAGGAAAATCAGTTGCCCTTTCCAATATCCCCAAAAGAATTCACTTATACAGAAAAGCCTTCATGAGACATGTGGCCATTATTACATACATGTTAATGGTTGAGAAATGAGAGAGAGCACCTTGTGGGAAAAACAATTTAAGAAGCTCTAACAAAAATTACTGTTCTTCCATTTACCTCCCGGGTTGCTCAGCCTGTGGGGACTCTAGGCTTTCCCATGTCCTCCTATTTACTTCTCCAACCGGCTACACACACTCTCCTCCACAATTTACATTTTATCCATTGTGTTATTTATAAATTTGCATTCCTAAATCTAAATCCTACCATGAATACCTAGGATTAGCTTTCTTTACATGCAAATTCTGAAGAAAGTAGTTGAACCAATAAATAAATAAATGTATACCTGTATTTCTTTCTTTTGAATGAAGTCCATCAACAACCCTGAGAACTATAAAAATTCCATGACTACACACATTCCGTAATATAACTAGTTGGACTCTAACAATTTTCCAGTGCTGGCAGAAGACAGGAGACTCCTAGATCAAAGTCCAAGCATCTTATGGCTCCTGACTCAGCAAACATCATCATTTTGATCACACTAATTTCACTTGCCAGCCTCCCACCCACACTTCCTACAGGTAGATGCTGCACGTGCAGTGGGTTTGTGTCCTATCTGTGAGACTCTGAGCATAGGAAACCCCAATATCTTAGAGGAACATCTAGCATATCTGTCCAAACTTTTGTCATGAAAAGAGACATATTTTCTCGTACAATAAACAAATCTGTCCTCTACCCAAAAGTCAGATACTGTCACTATAGTCCAAAGCCTTTTTATACACAAGCATCAATGGAATGACAATTAGAATAAAAATTTTCAGTGCCAGGCGCCTGGGTGGCTCAGTTGGTTAAGCAACTGCCTTCGTCCAGGTCATGATCCTGGAGTCCCGGGATCGAGTCCCGCATCGGACTCCCTGCTCAGTGGGGAGTCTGCATCTCCCTCCGACCCTCCCCCTTCTCGTGCTCTATCTCATTCTCTCTCTCAAATAAATAAAATCTTTTAAAAAAAATTTTTTTTTCAGTGCCTCCATCCGTAACACATGGAGAAACTTAAAACCATAGAGAATCATCTCCCAACAATATCTACCAGTGACTTTGACCCTGGCATAGCTCTTGCCTAATTTTCCCATGTGTACACCACCTCATTAAACATTCATTAATCTGACACAGGATCTGGGATAACATCTATTCAGTTTGCATCAAGAAACGTTTTCCAGGGGCGCCTGGGTGGCTCAGTCGTTACGCGTCTGCCTTCGGCTCAGGTCATGATCCCAGGGTCCTGGGATCGAGCCCCGCATCGGGCTCCCTGCTCCGCGGGAAGCCTGCTTCTCCCTCTCCCACTCCCCCTGCTTGTGTTTCCTCTCTCGCTGTGTATCTCTCTGTCAAATAAATAAAATCTTTAAAAAAAAAAAAAAAGAAAAAAGAAACGTTTTCCAAGGCTATGATCAGCAAAAGAATGAAACACACAGAAGAATCAGGTGAGCTGTATCATTCACTTCTGCAATGTCACCATGTGTCTTGCATTCAACCAGGTGAAGAAATCCGAATACCCCTGAGGGTCTACCTTAAATTTCTATAGTGAGCTTTCTAAGGGACATAGGTAAATAAACACTAAACTGTGTGAAAGCTTACACCTTACAGGTACGAGAGGTATGTACAGGATGAGAGGATATGGTACTCCTTACCCAGGCAAAGTACATAATGGATACACTGGAATCATGGATTATTACAGTAAAAGGACTGAACAATGGAAAACACATAGAAATTAGGGCACAGGATTCGGGCAGAGGGGTTTGTCAACCATTATTGGGAGAATATTAAAGCACAGGCCTAAAAGATGAGCGAGATGGTGTAAAGTAAAACAGAGGTGGTCACATGGAAAAAAATACTTTGGGTGGCCCTGAACATAGGTGAAGATCTGGAGGAAACGATCCTATGGATACACTTCACCTACTATGTGTGCCTCTACTGGATGAAAATCGAGGAACCTCTGATCCAGATCATGAGCTCACACCATGATTTCAAGGAATAAAAATGCTGTACACTCCAAATGTATGACTTTCTTCTGCTATTCACGACAGTATCCAAAATTCATTTTCCTGTATGCTGTTTTGCTGCCTATTTGGCAGTGACAGAAGAAAATGAAAAATTCAACGTACCTGGAAGCTTCTACGTTAAGCTCCTTCTAACAAGCAGCTAATCTTAATGGTCTGGAAGACACCCAAGGCACACATTGTACCACAGGGAACACACCCCTGGCCACTCCGTAAACATACCAAATAAGTGTGTATCTAGAACCGTGGCAGAAACACTTTCACCCAAAATCTGTCACTGTGGGTGGGACTCCTTTAGAGACAATGACCAATGAGTTCACTATACTCCTGTGTCTGGCAATAAAACCTGTAGAACTTTACCTCCAGTGAAGTAAGGAGAGAGGTAATGGTAAACCAGCTATCAGGTTGCCAAGATTCCAGCTACAATCTATAACAAGTAAATTTTTGCTACTGCCAAGCCTCTGGAGGCCATTCTGCTATGGGAAATAGGAATAATCATTCATCAGAGCAAAGGGGTGCATGACATCAAAACTGACATTGTGTGTATGGTCCTGGGAGATGGCTAAACATCACTAGAGACAGGAAAAGATGGAGACAGATCACAGAAGTCTGCTCCAAGACTGTGGTGATGTTAATGCATGTGAAGAGTTGTGCAAGCAAATGAAAAGAAAGCACAATAGAACGTTTTCAGAATACATGTCAATTTGTTCTCAAATTGGATGGGGAAAAAAGAATATAAAACTTCAATTTACTACACAAACCATGCAACATACTGATTTTTCATAGATTTCTGATTGAAATTGTAAAGATAATGATTTTTTTTTTAGAAAAACACAAAGGATTCTATCTCTGTGGTCTTGGTATGAGAGAAGATTTCTAAAAATGAGAAAAATCACTAACCATTAAGGGTGAAATGAAAAATTGGATTACATTAAAATTAAGAACTCAGGGCACCTGGGAGCTCAGTCAGTTAAGCGTCCAACTCTTGATTTCAGCTTGGGTCATGAGATAGAGCCCCGCATCCAGATCCAGGCTTGGCTGGAGTCTGCTTGTGATTCTCTCCCTTTCCGTTGGTCCTTTCCCCGTGCACGCACTCTTTCTCTCTCAAATAAATAAATAAATCTTAAAAAAATATAAGAACTTCTCTGAATCACAATCTCTAAAGATAAAAATACAGGTAGAGTAAGAAAGAAGACAAAGGACTCATTCTCAGTATACATATATAACTACAAAGCCTAAAGAAAAAGATATCACAACAATTGGGGTCCCTGGGTGGCATGGTCCCTTAAGTGTGGGACTCTTGGTTTCGGCTCAGGTCATGATCTCAGGCTCATGAGATCGAGTCCCACGTCAAGCTCCATGCTCAGCGTGGAGTCTTCTTCAGATTCTCTCTCCCTCTGTCCCTCCCACTTTGTCTCTGTCTAAAAAATAAGTAACTCTTAAAAAAAAAAATCACGACAGTAAAAAGGGACAACTAACTAGACACTTCGAAAAGGAGACTATCCAAAGGTTAACCTAATTCCATACTAACAGGAAACAAGAACAACAACAAAAAAGCAAATAAAACCACCACTTGGTAACATCACATAGCAACCAGAAGCTGATTGTGAAAATGACATAAACTACCAAGTCTCAGAAAATCTGTGGATAAACCAGAAACCCATACACTGCTGGTGTGTGTGAAGATTGGTACAAAATTTTTGCAAAGTGTTTGGTAGTATCTCTAAAAGGTGAACATATCTAAACATATTTACCAACAATGCACTCCCACATATATGGGCAGCAGACATTTGTACATGTTTCACTAAAAGACAAATTACCAATTTTACATGCCAGTACTGTTCATGATAGTCCTACACTGAGAACCATCCCCCTGTCCAGTAACAGTAGAATGATGCAGTCATTTGATATTCACAATGGAATTGGATAGATCCATTCTAATGAATGATGCACAGTATCATGCAGGAATACAGATAAATTCAAACAATAGATGGAAAGAAAAAAAGCCAAATACAAAAGAGCTCCTGTTGCCTAAACTTTTATATTAAGTACAAATACGGGGACAGCAATCTCTTGCCTTACATGTTAAAAGAGTGCTGAGCTTTGGGGAAAGTTACTGAAGAGCTCAAAGGGAATTTTAGAGGACAAATAATATTCTGTTTCTTGATCTCAGTGGCTTATACAGATGTAATCAGTTTGTGTAATTCCCCTGAGCTGTTTACTTATGATTTCCACATATTTACTTTTAAAAAAAGCACGCACTATCAAAAAACAGGTAAGTAAATAGATAAGTATCACAATGTACATATACTGACAAGTTGAAATTAAAAGGATGTAATTTCACACTGTGACTATATTTAAAAAGCCTTTTTTTCTAAAGCTTGCTTTCATTTCTAGCTGAAGCAATATAGTCCTGAGTATACAAAGTTCACAGAAAAAGAATGAAATGTATAATTATTTTCTTCAAATACACACAGGACAACATAGCAAACAAATAATGAAAAAATAGGGTGTAAGGATAAGCATAAAAAACTTGGTAAATAAAAACCCCACTATCTTCATTAGAATATTAAACATAAATAAACCAAATGTTCCTGGTAACACTAAACTTTGCTTGAATATATTCCACTGGAATTTTCCTAAAGCCATAACGAACACAGGAGGAAAGAACTGGAAAAAAGAAACAAATAAAAACACCCCATATAGTGGTAACCAATCAAACAACTGGTATGGCAATATAAATATCATATATTAAAATCCTCAACACTAACGGGGTTTGTCACTGTAATTCATAGTGATATTTTTCAATATCTAAATATACAGCATTTCAATATTCAAATTGGAAGATAACATAATCTATATGTGTGTGCATATTTATACACACACATATATAAAAATATAGACATATAAATACATGTATATAGGGAAAAATTTATTTTTAGCTCATGAGAGATTAACATAATCATCACAAAGGGTTGACATCACCAAGATGGTGAAACAGAGGCTCCTGAGTGGCTCAGTCAGGTAAGTGTCTAAACTTTAATTTCCGCGCAAGTCATGATCTCAGGGTTGTGAGATTGAGCCCCATATCCAGTTCCATGATGGGCATGGAGCCTGCTTGGGATTCACTCTCTCTCCCTTTGCCTCTCCCACATGTCTCTCACCTTCTCTTAAAAAAAAAAAAGCTCAAATACGTAGTTGCCACATCAGTACTTCTCATAATAAGCTCAAGTACCAACTATTCACATAAAACATCGCTGGATAAATCTCAGTACTGAGGTGTGAGGCTGAAACACCCCCTGGACCACAGAGATCAACAAGCACAGCATTAGAAGGGTTAAGAGGTTAATTTAGGTTAATTAAGGGTTAATTTCACATTGACCACAATGCACCTACTTCCCCCGCCCCCACCCCTGGCCTCAGGCCAGCACAGTTCCCTACCATGACTCACCACCTGGAACTATTAATTCCTCCACCAAGAAAAAGAGGGTGGTGGGCATCCAGCATTCTCCAAATGGCAAGCTGCTTCCTGGGAGGCCCACCTATGTCTGGCCTCATGGGGATTCCTGGAGGAATCTGTGGTGCTGGACCACTGGGGATCATAGAGGCATGGAAAGGTGGGTAGGGCTTACAGCAACCAGTGCTCAGATCTTAAAACACTGACAGACCAGACTACAGTCCACCTTGCAGCGACACCCAATCAGAGATCACAGTGACTGCCCACTTGCAGAACAGAGATGAACCCACCTGGTTAAGGAAATTTGTCAGCAGCTGGGCCTGACTTGGGTCTCCAGCCAACAGGGTGAACTAGAGCATGGAGGACATTCTTGGGCTCTATCTGAGCAAGTATGCAAATTGGAAGTCCCTTCCCACTGCTGAGCATAGCCTCTAGTCACCCCCGCCCCAGCAATCCTGGGCAACCGCAGAGCCTACGTCACATGCCTACGGGAGAGAGAGCCAAGCCAGCAGCATTGCCCAAGTGTTGAGCATAACCTCTCTCTGCATGAGCAGGGAGCTTGAACAGTGACCTGGGGCAGTCTCTGAGCCTAGCCTATGGTACTGCCCAGCAACAGAGAATGGCCTTCAGTCCTGCCAAATGTTTGAGCATAATCCATGGTCCCACCTGATTAGGGACTTGCAAGCATTGGCTTGGAAAACACGCAGGAGCCCACAGTACCCAATGGACACATGTCTGCCCTCTGTGAACATAAGAAGAAGGATTCCAAGAAAAATCTGGACCAGAGAAATCTTTCCAATTTTCAAATGCACACAGGCTATTTGGTTCTATTCCAAGGCTCAGTATTTACATTCCAACAGAGAGGATTCAGCATGAAACGTGACTTCTGGGCTACCTTTTTCATGAAAACTACATTCAAAAATATTTACTGAAGTCTCACACATTCCTTTGCATAGTACGTACCATGTATGTCCCATGGTTATTAATGCTTTATCTATCTTAATGTATTCCTGCTAATATTATTCTCCTCTTATTGACAAAAATAGTTAAAAGAAGGTATAGTGATCATTTCAATATTGGTAGAGTCAGGGTTTGAACCTGGACACCCTACACATGAACATGAGGCACGCAGGTCAAATGCCCTTCCAGAAGGTGACCTGTGCTTGGATTCTCTTTCCTCTTGTTCCCCGGGAAGTCTTTATACACATCGGCCTCCATGAGACTTCAAAGCGAAAACTCCAGCCCAAACCAAACACATGCAAATGAATGGCTTTCACTTGAGTACTAAGGACCAGAACCAGAGATCAGGTGTCCAAGGTAGAAACACAGGAAAGGCCCAGCACACATGAGTCCACTTTCACACCTGGAGAACCAAGACTACACACCTCTGTACCTGACTACATTTTGCATAGGCTAATACCCTTCCTGAAGAACACAACTATAAACGTGTCCCCAGACGTGGGTTCTCAACATGTGTTACCTAGACAGGCACCTGAGAACATACAGGAAAGGAAATTTTGGGGCTGGACCCCAGAACCACTGACATGATAATGTGGGGCAAGGCACAGCAATCCAAGATTTACAAGTACTTCTGGTGACTCTGACTCAGGCTACATTTGACAACCTCTGCAGGAACTAAGTCACAAGTCAATCCTGAGTTACCCAAACAGAAGTCACTCTGAGAAACCCTCTGTGCTTGTGGTCATGTTACTGTTGTGACACACAAACACAACATACATACACACACACGCACAAAATACACAATACATATTTTCTTTATTCATTAATGAATCCGACTCTAACACACTCTATCTTGGCTTCCTCCACTTCCATGCCTCCCTTCTCTCAATACCCTCCTTGAGCTTCCTGAGATCACGCCCAATAACACTTCTCTTCACATTCCTAAATGAAAACAATCCAAATTAAAGTGAATTGGAACTTACATAAATACTTTATCAAGTTATGAAATGCATTCAAGACATTAATACATATTATATATTAAAATGGGATTGAATATAGCATTCTCACTATGATGCTGTATTTGATGATTTTACCATAAGACCATAAATAATTGCAGGCTTAAGCAGCTCTTCATCAGCACGCCATTTACAGGCAGAATAAAAGACCTGTGCATTAAGGTTAAGGATACTCTAAATTTCAGGGGATTTTTGTGACGTCTGGTTTCAAGGCAAAGTGTGATTGCCTTTCTGTCAGATGCTGGGAAAAAGTTCAGAGAACAAGAGCCCTTCGCAAACATCTCCTATGTCCACCTGTGCTAGAGTGATATCTTTCTACTGAGACTGGAAACTGACAAAGTACTGGTTACTGGCATGGAGGGACTAGTGCCCTGGGGAGGATGACCTTCCCCGAAAAAAACCAGAAAGTCTTCAAATCAACTTTTTTAAGTCCTAGCATGCATGCGTGGCTCAGTCGGTTAAGCGTCTGCCTTCTGCTCAGGTCATGATCCCAGGGTCCCAGTACTGAGCCCACATAGGGCCCCCTGCTCAGTGGGGAGCCTGCTTCTCCCTCTCCCTCTGCTATTCCCACTGCTTGTGCTCTCCCGCGTTCTCTCATTCAAGTAATTAAAAAAAAAAAAACCCTCAAATTTCTTAAGTCCTATGAGACTTACACTGCCTCCTTTGCTGCCTGGATCATGGTTTAAAGCCTGGTGGTAGGGCAGGTATCCTGGGGCCATGAGAGAGCAAGTATAAGCACAATGTCTACAGGTAGAAAATACCAGAAAGAAGAAATGGAAAAATCAGAGTACCCTCTAAGATATCTGAGCCATTTTATCAGATCTGAGCATCTCCCTACTCACTGTATACATAACACAAAATAAACATCTTTTCTTTTTAAGATTTTTTTTTTAAAGATTTTATTTATTTATTTGAGAGAGAGAGAATGAGAGACAGAGAGCATGAGAGGGAGGAGGGTCAGAGGGAGAAGCAGACTCCCCGCCGAGCAGGGAGCCCGATGCGGGACTCGATCCCGGGACTCCAGGATCATGACCTGAGCCGAAGGCAGTCGCTTAACCAACTGAGCCACCCAGGCGCCCAAGATTTTATTTATTTATTTGACAGAGAGAGACACAGCGAGAGAGGGAACACAAGCAGGGGAAGTGGGAGAGGGAGAAGCAGGCTTCCCGCCGAGCAGGGAGCCCGATGCGGGGCTCGATCCCAGGATTCTGGGATCATGACCTGAGCTGAAGGCAGATGCATAACGACTGAGCCACCTAGGCACCCCAATAAACATCTTTTCTATACATATACCGCAGTCTTCTCATGATCTAGGTGACCACCAAATAATAGCTACCGAAAATGAATTATTATCCCTGAATTGAACAAACGTCAAATGTGAATATCACTGTGACACAACTTCATTTTACCAATTTCTACAAGTGATAAAAATTCTTTCTCTACTCAGGTCAAGATGGGTGTAAGGACAGCATGAGCTGTGAAACAACACTGGGACAGCTAGCCTAAAAACTGGGTAGACTGAGGCAGAAATACTCACTGCCAGTGACTGGTGCCCTGCTTCCCAACTAATCACTGCCTCGAACACAGTTCAGAGGGAGGTCCTTGCAGCTGCAGGTCAGCATCCTTGGAAGGTCACCCATCTATACTGGATCAGACCTATATTGGGGTTATATTCCTGGGATACCAGGGCTTTGTGGAACCACAACACACATCTGGCTGGTTCCGACTACTAGGGTCCAGCAGCCTTCATCATCTTCACGATCTACTGTGTCATGTGACATCTTAAAGCAATACCTATAATGTTTAAATCATCCAATACCCCCTCTCCATCCACCACCACACATCTGGGCCTGGGAAAGTACAGTTTCTCTGCCATCCAACAGTTCCTCTTGGAACTGGTCCTCTGCGCCACCAGGAAATTCACGAAATCATGAGGAAAGTGTCTGACTTCCTTCAATTCCAAAAAACCACCACATTTCCCAAGTCCCCATCTCTGTCACATTTGTTCATCACCAAAAGCTTCTTAAGACTTTCCAGTGACCGGGTGCCTGGGTGGCTCAGTTGGTTAAGCGACTGCCTTCGGCTCAGGTCAGGATCCTGGAGTCCCGGGATCGAGTCCCGCATCGGGCTCCCTGCTCGGCAGGGAGTCTGCTTCTCCCTCTGACCCTCTCACGCTCTATCTCATTCTCTCTCTCAAATAAATAAATAAAATCTTAAAAAAAAAAAAAAAAAGACTTTGCAGTGACCAAAGGGAGCTCCTTACCAGATCTTTACTCACGTTTCAAGAATTCTCCATATTTGCTTTTAGTAGGACTTATCTTCCACTCGAACTGTATCAACATCATGTTTTATCTGCCCTCACAACTCTCTCAGTGCCAGATGCCTAAATTAATCCTGTGGACCACTGATGGCATTTTCCTGTTCTTCCAGTGAAGTGGTGACAACATTGTATTTACATCTCAGATATAGCTTCAAATGAACCTGTTACCAACCATTTACCATTGAATTTGAAAATTCCAAGCTACTCCTAAGGACCTACAAGGGCCTGAATGGCTTATGTTGGATGGAGAGAGCAGTGACAATGGGGTCGCCATTACACAGGAAGGAAGGACAGCCGAGAAGGAAGGACAGCCGAGATACCTACATCCCTGGAATGGAGATGAGGAGACAGAAGAACTGGAGATAATTTAGAAAGAAAACAAGTAAAATTTATCTTTCTAGATTCAGAGTCAAGAGCGCAGCCTTGGACAGATGTCCTTTCCCCACATGAAAAATCCATGCGTCAGACTAGATGCTTTTCCTCTCCTACCTTGGCCTGCATCATCCCTCGTAATAGAAGATTGTTTTCTTCCTAACTTTAGCACATCTACTAAGACCCAAAACTGTCCCATGTTTGGTCCCTTCAAATATAGGTTAAGACCACCCATGACTTATGAGGTTTCCAAGTTTTCACCTAATAAACTTGTTATAGTACATAACTTGGATCATGTCACTTCCATGAAGAGAAAAGAAGAATAACTAAAGAAATCTTGCTTAGGGTTCTTTCCAATCAGAAGGAAGAAATGGATCAATTCAACTATATAGAATTTAATATACTCACTGTAGAATTAGCCCACATTCAAATTAATTTTGAACCCATGTCATTTCATGCAAACTGTTCACAAATCTGTGAGTAAGCCAACTGAGCAACACTTCCTGAACACTGGAACAAGGAAAACAGAGTAGATCCTATATGAGTCATAGCCATATAGACAAGACAAGATTTGCATGGGGAGATTCTCAAACCAACATACAAGAGATTTAGGAGAAATAAATCCTATATAATGCAGAGAAAATTATTCCCATTATGATATCTATAATATTTGTCTTTGCTAGGCAATCAGCAATTTTGAAATTTGGAAATTATCTCACTGGATCCAATATTCCCTTTCCTTCTGAAAATACAGGTACACACACACACACTTACTTATTCCTAGTTAGTTCTTTTACTCCAAATACATCTTTAGCTCAATATAACATATTGAACTCTGTGCACGTCAAAACTATAAATCTCTGTGTTCTGTATGCTCACAAAAACAACACAAGCAACGAAAAATATAGGGTAAAATGTTTAAAATACTGAGCATTCTGTAAATATGCCTTATATTAAGAGTGATTTTGTTCAATTGGCAGTAGTTAAGTAGAACCTCTGGGCATTAGATAGTGAGACATGGTTCAATAAAAGAAAAGAAAGATATTGAAATAAAGTTTACTACTCTTAGTTCCTGGAGGATGTACATAATATGCCTTGAGGGAACAACATGAAGAGGTCAAGACTGAGTGCAGGCAGAGAGAATGGCAGGAACTAGGGCAGATGTCGTTCTTAGGGTCCATGGTTGGTGTGCTTTGGAGTTCCTGGGCCAAGTCTAGAATATATGATTCAACCCAAAATGAGTGGAGTATGGTAAACTCTGCGGGAGTCTTCTCTAAGGGATGCTCACGGTAAATATACTGGGAGTGGACACTCTTTTTTTTTTTTTTTTTTTAGATTTTATTTATTTATTTGAGAGAGCGAGACAGAGAGAGAGCACATGAGAGGGGAGGAGGGTCAGAGGGAGAAGCAGACTCCCTGCTGAGCAGGGAGCCCGATGCGGGACTCGATCCAGAGACTCCAGGATCATGACCTGAGCCGAAGGCAGTCGCTTAACCGACTGAGCCACCCAGGCGCCCGGGAGTGGACACTCTTTCACAAAGACTACTGAGGAAGTCAGACTGGGAACTTATATGTGCGTGTGACTGTGGGGACTGTTATCTAGGGTATTTGCTATTAGGTGTAGCCAGAGTCAGTTCAAATCCCTGCAGGCAGTCTAGTTACACAAACTGGAATACAAGTCAGCAGTATGACACATTTGTTTACCTACACACTCAATAATACTTCCATATCATCCTTATTAAAAACACCATAATGGGCGCCTGGGTGGCTCAGTTGGTTAAGCGACTGCCTTAGGCTCAGGTCATGATCCTGGAGTCCCGAGATCGAGTCCCGCATCGGGCTCCCTGCTCCGCGGGAAGCCTGCTTCTCCCTCTCCCACTCCCCCTGCTTGTGTTCCCTCTATCACTATGTTTCTCTCTGTCAAATAAATAAATAAAATCTTTAAAAATAAATGAATAAAATAAAATAAAATCTTCTTAAGTTCACAACACCTTGAAACCTTACTCCAAATTAAGAATTGTGTGAGATAAGTATTACAAAGTGATGTCTGGATAAAGACCGTCCAGTGTACATCTGAACTGGAAACTTTGCAACAAGGAGGGATTATGTGTTGGTGGAAGTGTAACAAACCCTCTGGAAAGCACTTCTCAAATCAATCCTATTTAGACATTTTATCTTCACTTTTAAACGTCTAACATTCTGAAATTTGTCAGTTAACGATGAAACCAATCTTGTATTTGAAATCGTTTGGGGGCACCTGGGTGGCTCAGTTGGTTAAGCGGCTGCTTTCGGCTCGGGTCATGATCCTGGAGTCCCGGGACCGAGTCCCGCATCGGGCTCCCTGCTCGGCGGGGAGTCTGCTTCTCCCTCTGACCCTCCTCCCTCTCATGCTCTCTGTCTCTCATTCTCTCTCTCTCAAATAAATAAATAAAATCTTTAAAAAATTAAAAAATTTAAAAAAAAATAAAAACACCATAATGTCCTAGCAGTTACAGAAAGGGAGAAAAGTCTTACACAATCCATAACATAATAAAATAAAACTAAAAAAAAAAACCACAAAACAAAACAAACAAAAAAGTTATAAAAATAAATGTGGGGAAAATTAATTTCAAATAATTTGAGATTTAGGGCCATTGGGAAAAAAGATTATTAGTGATATCATCACTAGTGATGTGAGAGTACAATTACAAGTGCCCCTTCAATAATGCAGGGGTTCGGTGTACCTACAACCCATGCAGTTGAAAATGTGTGTATAACTTTGACTCCCCAATAGTTTATTTAAATAGCCTACTGTTGGGGCGCCTGAGTGGCTCAGTTGTTGGGCGTCTGCCTTCGGCTCAGGTCATGATTCCAGGTCCTGGGATCGAGCCCCGCATCGGGCTCCCTGCTCGGCGGGAAGCCTGCTTCTCCCTCTCCCACTCCCCCTGCTTGTGTTCCCTCTCTCGCTGTGTCTCTGTCAAATAAATAAATAAAATCTTCAAAAAAAAAAAAAAGAAACAAATTTGGTAGATCTGTGCAATGGAGTAGTATAATTCAGCCACAAAAAGGAATGAAGGATCCCCCTTGAAAACAGTATGCTCAGTGAAAGCTGGGACACAAGAGGTCACATGGCGTATGATCCCATTTATGCGAAATATCCCCAATACGTAAATCCAGAAAAACAAAGCAGAATGGTGGCTCTTTTAAAATCGGTTTGAGGGCGCCTGGGTGGCTCAGTAGGTTGAGCATCTGCCTTCGGCTCAGGTCATGATCCCAGGGTCCTGGGATCGAGCCCCGCATCGGGCTCCCTGCTCGGCGGGAAGCCTGCTTCTCCCTCTCCCACTCCCCCTGCTTGTGTTCCCTCTCTCGCTGTGTCTCCCTCTGTCAAATAAATAAATAAAAGCTTTAAAAAAAAAAAAAAAGAAAATCAGAAAGAAGAGAAAATACATTACAGCACTGCACTATAAATAAATCTGACTATAACGGGACCCACACAGTTTAAACCCATGTTGTCCAAGGGTCAAGTGTACTTTGTGTTACTGTCTGTTTACCTGCAATCTTGACGAAATTGGGGCAGGCTAAGGTTGGTGCAGGATCACACTTTATTACACATCAGTGTTAACACATTAAAATCCATTCAGTGTTATTATTTTAAATATACTAAGTCCAAACACACTCTAAACACACCCTTGAAAAATCACTGTATGATCCTTGGTCAAGGTACCCATTACATCATTCAAGAACCATTCTTGTTTCTCTGACATAATGCTCTGTGAGTTGTGCCTTCCATGCTTTTCAAACTGAGGCTACTTATCGAGTAAATGTGGATTTACAGTAATTTTCCACCTTTTTATGAAAATGTTAGATATACTTTCCTAGATATCTATGAAAATTTCTTTATTTCAACCATATAACTGATGTTCTTGACTTGTATCAATTACTACTGTGAACATATATCCAGGCTTTAAATAAAGTACCACCGTATTCTCCTAAACAGGAACTGGCAAAACTATTTAAAATTTAGAATGTTCCTCTGTTTTACTTTAATGCAAATAACAATGCCCTGAATACTTACTTCACTGTGGCTTATTATCACTCTTACACACAACCACAAACAGCATTTCCATGTGGACTTTCGTCACACATTGTACCTTACAGTGTGTTTATTTTTTTTATTTTGTTAAAAGATTTTATTTACATACTTGTGAGAGAGTGCACACGCAAGTGCATGCGTTCGAGAGAGAGAGCGCAAGCGCACGAGGTGGGGGGGGCAGAGAGAGAGGGAGAAACAGACTCCCCCCCCCCGCCCAGCAGGGAGCCAGATGCGATATGGGGCTGGATCCCAGGGCCCCGGGGTCATGACCTGAGCCAAAGGCAAACACTTAACCAACTGACCCACCCAGGCGCCCCTACAGTGTCTTTAATCTCATGGAAAAGTAGGTATGAATTCCCTATCACACAAGAGCCTTTGAGACAGCAACTAGATTATTTTGCACGCACACAAGCAATAAAGGCTTAGCATGAGACTATTTCAGAGTAAAATTAATATTTGCTATTGAAAATAACTCAAGGGGCGCCTGGGTGGCTCAGCTGGTTAAGCGACTGCCTTCGGCTCAGGTCATGATCCTGGAGTCCCTGGATCGAGTCCCGCGTCGGGCTCCCTGCTCGGCAGGGAGTCTGCTTCTCCCTCTGACCCTCCCCCATCTCATGTGCTCTCTTTCTCTCTCTCAAATAAATAAATAAAATCTTAAAAAAAAAAAGAAAATAACTCAAATACGGTCAAAAGAAAAAAGAGACACAGTGAAATTAATTATCCCTCTCCAAACATCCATCCCACCTTGATCCTCTCAGGTTTATTAACAAATACAGTTGACCATTGAATAACATGGGTTTAAACAGCGTGGGTCTACTTATACAAAGATTTTTTTTCTTTTTTGTAAATATCGTGTAGTACTATAAACATGTTTTCTCTTCATTACACATTCCTTAATATTTTTTTTCCACCTTACTTTATTATAAAAATACTGTATAGAATACAGACAACATAAAAAGAAGGGGATGATTAACAGTTAATGTTCTAGGTAAGGTTTCAACAATATGGTATTTCCATGGTAAAGTAGGAATGGTTTTAAGTTTTGGGGACTCAAAAATTACACACAGATTTTCAGTTCTGGAGGGGGTTGGTGCCCCTCATGTCTGCCCTGTCCAAGGCTAAACTGTGATTGATCTAGGTCATTTAAATTTGGATTTTTCTCTGTAATAAATACGCTGATTTAGAGTCATGTCTGAAAATGGCACTGACTTATTAACAACTTATTGTTAATTCTCTGATTTTATTTAGATATGTCTTTCTATTGCACATACTTAGCCAATTGTTTACATCTTTAATATTTTTATCCTTTATAAAGACTCTTTCTTTCCATACTGTATATTAAAAACAAAGGTCATTCATCAGCCATTACATGAAGGTTTCTATCTAGTATGCTTTATCTGATATTGAGTAAGGGTTCAGTTCCAGGTAAAGACATTACCACTATTCTTGACAATTTTAAGGTATCACCTCAGGATGTATTATCTCCTGTTGAATACTTTTGATTATGAATGAAATGCTTCACCACATTCCTTATATTTGTAGGGTTTCATACATCATGCACTCTCTGATATTCAGCAAGTTTGTAGTTCTGCTTAAAGACTTTGCCTTTTTTTTTTTACATTTGTCGGCCTTCTCCCCACTGTATTTTCCCTTATATTGATAAGTTTTGAGTGGCAGTTAAGGTCTTTACCACACTGTTTACATTTGTAATACTCCTTCCCATTATGAAATGTCTGCTATTGAGTCTTGAAGACTAGTTAAAAGGTTTGCCACACTTACTACCTTTTTAGTCTTCACTTCAGTAAAGATACAGTAATATACGATAAGATTTGAGCTTCCATAAAAGACTTTCCCACATTTATTATTTTTTTTTTTAAAGATTTTTATTTATTTCTTTGACAGAGAGAGAGAGGGAACACAAGCAGGGGGAACAGCAGAGGGAGAGGGAGAAGCAGGCTTCCCGCAGAGCAGGGAGCCCGATGTGGGACTCGATCCCAGGACCCTGGGATCCTGACCTGAGCCGAAGGCAGACACCTAACGACTGAGCCACCCAGGCGCCCCACATTTAGAATTTTTATCTTTATTTTTAAATGTCTAACATTCAGAAAAGCATCAGTGAATGACTAAACGAATCTTATATTTGAAATGGTTTGAATGAAACTTTCAGCACAGACTAGGTGACTTTCCAGAATTTTCGTATTCCAGAGAATATGTATGTTGAAAAAATGCATTATATTCCCTGGGTTCAAAGACATTGTTCTGCAAATATAACAGACTTACGGTGGGATTTTCCCTGAATGTGTTCTATGCCTCATCTCTTCTGGCGGGAAGGATTTCATTATGGTAACTGTCCCACTTGGGTTATATCCATCATAACATCCTTCCTGGCTGCCCTTCACTACCCTCTGTCACCCTCCCAGTCATTTATTAAGTATAAATACTCAGGGCCACTGCTTCAACATCTTAAATCACTCTAAAAAGCGAATCTTCTTTCCCTGTCTTTGCCAACAGGCCTTTGGGTGTTATGGAAAGACACGACTAAAAGATACAAAATAAGTCATCACACTCACTATACTCACATGCATATATATTAAAATGCTAATGTGCAAACTTAATACTAATCATTGCTCATCAGCAGAATGGAGAAATACGAAGCATCAGGACTTTGCTCCTCCATGGGGACAAAAATGGACCAAATTACCTTTTAGGGTGCTCCAGAAGCCAGTTAGAACACAGCAACCCCAGACAAGTACAAAGGTAGAAGAGGCTCATCGAAGAGACAAGAGAAGTTTGGGACACTTGTCCCTCCCTGACACTCCACAGCAACAGCGTGAGAAAACTCTTCCCTCTCCTCAGAGAGGATCAAGTGAGTGACCTGTATGCTCAATGATCTGGCTGTGCGGATGCTGCCTGAGGAAATTGTTTCTGTCATGTATGCCACAGAGGAAGAAGGAATGAGAGCACCCTTTGGACGCATTATGGTGGCGGCTCAGACAAAAGGGGCGCATTTGTTCAAACACTGGAGAGACTAAAGAGTTGACTGATACTTGAGTTAAATTCACACTGTCCTGAAATCTACTGAGGTGAAAATTGTCATCCTATAATAAAATACACAGGTAACTAAATAATGTTGTGAAAGGTCCCATAGAAAAGGAAGCACATTATTATGGAATTATAAAACCAGAGTAAGACAAAATTTAACCCAAAGAATTCCACATACAAATATATGAATTTTGGGGTGCCTGGGTGGGTCAGGCTGTTAAGCGTTTAACTTCAGCTCAGCTCATGATCTCGGGGTCCTGGGATGGAGCCCAGTGTGGGATCCCTGCTCAGTGGGAAGTATGCTTGTCTCACTCCCTCTGCCCCACTCCCCCCACCCACTTCTGCGTGCTTTCTCCCTAACAGATAAATAAAATAAAATCTTTAGGGAAAAAAATGGATTTTTAAAAGGAAACCTTTTATAGAACTGTAACTTTAAATTGAGACTGTGTACTCATGAAAACTAAGCATTCTGAATTATAGGCATGCCTTTATTGACAGTAAAATAGGAAAGAATATATATTAAAATCTACCATGAGAAGTTCTAATGGAAAATCTTATGCATAAGCACTTAAAAGACATTGGAAAATGTATTATTATTAATATATCCTTCCTGTACACAGACTAGAAGGCCACCTTTAGAACCAAGCACCGTGGGGCACCTGCATGGCTCAGTTGGTTTAGCATCTGACTCTTGATTTTGGCTCAGGTCATGATCTCAGGGTTGTGGAATAGAGTCCCTCAGGGGTGTCCACGCTCATCAGGTAGTCTGCTTGGGATTCTCTCCCTTTCCTTCTACCTCTCCCTCTCCCTCTGCCCCTCACCCCAATAGAGCGCATGCACTCTCTCTCTCTGCCTCATAAATATATCTTTTAAAAAAAGAGAAAAATAAGAATCAAGCACCCAAAAAAACCCCTTCATTTTGAAATAAAGAAATACCGTCACAATTTTAAAATATGGCAGCAATCACTTTGTAAAAAATAAATATGTGGGGTTAAATTCAGATACATTCTGAGGAAAGTAGAAGAAAAGCCTAATGGTTAATTTTTCCAGATGTAAAATTAAATTTATAAGCGAAACTTTTTTTTTAATATGGGAATTTTACTAATTATCCACCTTACTTTCTATAAGCAAATGCCCATGTCATAACTCCACTTTTGATATAAAAAAATCAAAGATGAATATCATGTGTAACTAATAAGAAAGTAAGATCACACATGGCAAAGTCACAGCAAATTCATACCATGCAAAATTATAAAATGATTCAATTATTAATAAAGTAACAACTGAAACTTTATTACAGACTGAAAATTCTGAGTTCTAAATATTCTAGCTCCCCTATGGCATTATCTAGGTAGGAATTCCAGGAAACAGATACATTTAATTATTTCACCACTGAGGAATGGGACACATAGAGTGAAAATTTCTAATATTATTTAATACAAAGAAAAATGAAATTTAAGTGAAATAAAGGATTAGATTTTTTCATTCTAGGGAGGTATTTTGTTATCTGATGAAATTACTGATTCTCAATTTTGTACAACTAAGATTAAAGCCACCATAACATAGGAAAGCATAAACCAGAAAACATATGATTCCTGTCTCCAGTGTTCCCAGGATTTCTGCACCAAACCACAATGTGCTTACAACCACCCTGACACACTTCTCCCATGATGAAAAACAGAACTTACAAAGGGCTTAGCATAGAGTTCCTCAGAAATAGGATGATTTTCCCAGAGCCCTCATAGCAATGGAGAAGCCCTCAGACAATGGAGGCCCTCCCACTCCCAGGAGAGTCCCCTGGCCCTCCCTGTGGATGTGATGGACCATCACTGGAGCTGACGGAGAATCCTTAGAAAATTTAAGAGCTTGATAATGTTGGATAGCAGATGTCCCTCTGTGAGAGGGGGGGAAATTCAACTATGCTTCCAAAACGAATTTCCATTCAAGGAGAGCTACTTGAACCTCACTTTAAGGTCTGTCTTCCTCCTTCACATTTGGGCCTCACCTCTGTCATCTGCCTCATTCATTCCCACCTACCTGGATGGATGGCTACTGTTTCCTTTCTCTTCACATCCCAGAGCTGCTTCTCTTGCTCCAAAAAGATGACCAGGTCTGGCTTCCACACAATAAGACCTGTTTATTAGAAAAAATGAATAGGAGTACTGCTGGAGATTCTTTCAATCCACTAGAGGACACTGTAGAATTCTAGAAAATGATTTTCCAAACACTGTTGACCAACAGCCCCATTAAACAGGCAGGAGAAGTTTCAAATTTTCACATCATGACCTCCACTTTCAAGTACTACCAATACAAAAATAAGGACTTAAAATTTCAGTTTACGATGTGGGCAGTACCATTTTTTGCCACTCACTGTTTACAACTGGCACTCATCTACAGAAGTGATGATGTTCTCTTAAGGAACGGGAAGCTAAACCATGAAGATTTTTCTCTACATCTACAAACCCCTACTTATTTCTCTTACTGCCTGGATCTGAATTCCCAACGTTCAAAGAGGAATCTTCTAATACACAGTCTTCAAAGGAAGGAACAAAACCCTGAGTGTGGTTTGGGAAATCTGGAAGGAGTTATTCTCACCCAGGAAGAGGAGGTGTCCGTAGTTCTCTAACATCACATCCCTGTACAATTCCCGCTGAGTGTGGTTCAGGCATCCCCACTCCTCCTGGGAGAATTCTATGGCCACATCCCTGAATGTCAGCAGTCCCTGCAATAAATACCACAGTTACCAAGTGGCCACTGGCAGAGTTCACAATGGTTCCTAAGATGAAAGAGGGAGTTAATGTCACCAGCTAGACCCAAGACCTGACCTTCCCCAGTTACCTGATTATACCCTCCGATCTTTGTCCCACATTTTACTTAACCTCTTTTTCCACCTTATCTTTTACTCCAGGCAAAGACCCCATGGTCTAGTCTCCTGTCAAGGAACGAAAACTATCCAAATAAAGGTAATGACGGCCCAAAGGATGAAATTGGGCTGGCACAGTTTGAGCTTAACCCCTGACTCACACCTGTGTAGATGGACCAAAGAGTAACCCATGGTACTTTTACCTCATTATAATATGAAAATCTCCATCCTAGGAGAAGCGCAAACCTCACTTACATAACATACCATGTATGTATGGAAGTGTTGTCTTCAGGTACCTGTTTGACCTCATGCCCAGCTCTATACAAGATGATTTAGCCCCTCTTTCTAAATTTCCATTTGAACCCTAAATAAAAGGAAACCATTCTCCCTGGCTCTGGGAGTCTCTGCTTTGGAAGTTATTCCCCGTGATCTCCTTACTGGCTGCAAATCAAGTTTCCTTTGCATCACAAGCCTACCTGATATAATTTCTATCTGTGACTCTATTATATTTCAGGATTTTAAGACACTCAAACATGTTAAGTGGTTCTTGTTTTTTTTTTTTAAGATTTTATTTATTTATTTGAGAGAGAGCACATGAGAGGGGGGAGGGTCAGAGGGAGAAGCAGACCCCCCGCCGAGCAGGGAGCCCGATGCGGGACTCGATCCAGGGACTCCAGGATCATGACCTGAGCCGAAGGCAGTCGCTTAACCAAGTGAGCCACCCAGGCGCCCTGTTTTTGTTTTTTTCTGAAAATACAAAGAGGTAAATAAAACGGTAACTCTGTGACCTAAGTGTGGAGTAAAATAAAAACCTACAAGATGGAGGTCTGACTTAGAACCTCCAGTCCTAGAAATCATTATCTCTGCTACACAAAGGTGACAGTCTTCATTGTCCAGTGGAAACTGATGTGAAGGGGCCTGCGAGCTAAAGGGTCAAGAAAGAACTCTTGGGACATTTTCAGTGCAAAAACTGTTTTTATTAAAGCACAGGGACAGGACCCCTGGGCAGAAAGACCTTCACTGTCCTAGTGAGAAGCCATTGATAAAATAGTTTTAAGTTGGCGGGCAAAAATAAAGGAAGTTTCTGCAGGGATTTTCATATGTTAAAGAGGACTTACAGGATCCTGGAGGTCTGGCTATTGTCAAGCTGGCTGCTTTTTGTCTCTAGAGAAGCATTAACATTAAGGCAGTTGTGAATTCCTGATGGAATGTCATACTCTGCCAGTCTCAAGTATTTATCTAGGGTCTGGAAGTTGAATTTCAGTTTATCTACATTTCTTTTACCTTTGTTCTCCTCAACAGAAACTAGAAGAGAAATTCAGAAGAAAGAAGTTTCCACTTTAAATGTGATGGTTTCTGCATATCACTCAGTAAATCCATCTAAGATACTTATGAATATATTTTTAAAATATTTTATTTATTTATTTGACAGAGAGAGACATAGCGAGAGCAGAACACAAGCAGGGGGAGTGGGAGAGGGAGAAGCAGGCTTCCCACTGAGCAGGGAGCCAGATGCGGGGCTCGACGCAGGACCCTGGGATCATGACTGAAGCCGAAGGCAGACGCTTAACGACTGAGCCACCCAGGCGCCCCAACACTTATGAATACTAAGGGGGAAAATATGAACTTTATAAGGGAGAAATCTGTCAGAGTGCACCAACCCAAGTAAAAGAAGGTAATATGAGGGTACCTGGGTGGTTCAGTTAGTTAAGCATCTGTCTTCCACTCAGGACACGATCCCAGGCTCCTGGGATCAAGCCCCGAATCCAGCTCCCTGCTCAGCGGGGAGCCTGCTTCTCCCTCTACCCCTCCTCCCTGTTCGTGCTCTCTTGTCTCTCACTCTCTCTCTCAAATAAATAAATAAAATCTTAAAAAAAAGAAGGTAACATGAGCTCTAAGGAAACAAACTGATACCAGTGCTTAAAGCACACCAAAGGACCTATTGTTACTGGTATGTTCTTGTGGTCATCAAACATTAAATCAGAATATAAATTGAATTATGAGAAAACAGTGCATTTATACAAAGTTCAATCACACATAAGTTTCCAAGTCCTGTAATATCTATTATATTTTAAGCATTTTTTTCACAATTAGTTTCCAAGTCCTGTAATATCTATTATATTTTAAGCATTTTTTTTTCAATCTAAAGAACATGAATCCACCCCCCTTCCCCTCCACCTCACCTCTTTTCCCCCCCAAGAACTTTCCCAGTTATTCTGAGCCTCATATCCATCATGTTTATTTATGCATTTTCTGACTCCTGGTCTACAGAAAGCTGAAAAAGCATCCAGATGGGACCTAGATAAGAACTGCTTTCCTTGACTGATATCCCAGGACCGGACCCGGACCCCATCAGCAACAGGAATCTTGAACTCAAAGACTTCCCCTGTGAATCAGTCACAAAGGGAATATTTTCAATACTTGCAGGACTTTAATTCCAAGTGACAATTGTTGATGGACTATTGGAAGCCAGGTTGGAGAGAAGGGAGAGAAGGCTCTGGGATATAGGGAAGAATTGTTCCAAAGATTTAACCTTCAGTATCATTTTTGAAAAGGTTTTAAAAATTAGGTGAAAACATAAAGCGGAATTATCAGAAATAGAGGAATCAACATTTGCAATTTCTAAATGCAAGGAATTTCAAGAGAAAAAGATGACAAGGCCTCTGACCTCAGATGCAAGGCTTACCTGAGAACTGGCCATTTCTTCTTCTTTCACCTTGTCCTCTAGATTTCTTTGTCAGAAGAGATTCATGGAGAAATCACAGCTGCATCAGGAGAAAATGCCTTTAAAGCCACCAACAGAGCCTCTGCACCTCTAAACTGCTCGGCCTGAAGGCAGGACTTTGAAATGCAGAAAAGGCCCAACATCCTAGTCCTTTGTGTCAGGAGCCTTTCAGAAACCACGAGCTCCTACTTGAAGACCAATCCCTGACTTTTCCTTCTCTGCTTCCAGGGGGCCTCCCCTCCCACAGATGCCCACAAATTCAGCTACAGCCTAGGAACCCTCTGCTCCAAGGACCTGACCCTCCCAGACTCATGTAGCAGAGACCCTGTTTCCTCTTCTTGAGCCAAACCCTGCTCTCAATTCGCATAAAATAACGGAAAGCCCTCGTGCTTAACCCTGGCCTCACTGAGAATCACCTCGAGCCCTTAATTAACACAACACCGTTGTTTTCACCAGTTGACAGAATCTGAGGGGGAGGGCACCAGCAAGGATCATTTTGGGAACTTCACGCTGTTATCCTATTGGGAAGCATTTGGGGAGGTGACCAGGCAAAGCACAGTATCCAAGGCTGTGGTTGCTAACCAGATTTAAATCGATGCTTTTTCCAATGATCGGAGTTTCTGGAGATTTATACATACTCCCTCTTTCTGCTACACAGAGGGAAGCACCCTTACAAATGGAGCTTTCCCTTATAAATGCAAGTATCTCTTACAAAAGTAAACATACTGGGTTTCAGGGCTTTTCCTTTGTCTGCCATTTCTTTAAAATAACAAGTGGAGGGGCGCAGGGGCGGCTCAGTAGGCTGAGCATGTGACTCCTGAATTCACCTCAGGTCGTGATCTCAGTGTCATGAGGTCAGCATCCACTGAGCAAGGAGCCTGCTTAAGATTCTGTCACTGTGCCCCCCCTTCCCCCCTCCCCGCTCGCGTGCGCATGCTCACTCACGCTCTCTCTACCTCAACCCCCCCACACACACACACACCAGCCGGCCTAAAATAACCCTTAAACAAAGAGACATATTTTGTGCTAAGAGCATGCTGCCCTTCGGTAGGTAAATGTTTGTTTTCGTAAGTAACTGCAAAACAGTTTTCCAAAATGAATGTACTTTTTACTTTCCCATCAGCAATATAGGAGTATTCTAATTCCTCAAAATTTTCACTAAAATTGTGTTATTCTTCTTATTTTTGGAATTCTAGAAAATAATGAGTGGTTTCAGACTTAAAATTGGAAGCGGTCTTACTTCAGTTGCCCTGGTGACTCAAACTGAAACCACTTGAGAGCAGAAGTTGAACAAAAATCAAATGGCTGCATTAAAACAGTAGTGAGGCTTGATGGGATAAAGTATGCTTTTCCCTCTCTTCCCCAAACTCCCCCCTCCCCGCTTCTTAGCCTTTGTTTCCTGTTTTCAGGAATCCAGGACCACTCTGAAAGCCTGAACAAGGCTGGGAACACAGACACAATTCCTGTTCAAACAGGCGAGATCCTGTATATCCCTACAAAACCCTCAGCCCCTGATACCGGGTGAGCTTGTTGTTCTGAAGGCCTCAACTTCCACCAGCCTCCTCTGTCCAGCAAAACTATAAAGCTACTGTTCTCCTTGACCCCCCAACTCTGTCTTCAAGTTTTGCTCTGAAGCACAGAAGTCAGTTTTCAACAACAGAAGGAATGTTAGGAGAGGAATCCATTTTTCTTCATCTGTTCTCAATTCTTTGGCCGGTCTAATAATTAAACTGATGTAAGACAGATTCACAAGAGAAAAAAAATAATTTCTTAATTATGGGAACCTCGAAGATATGAGGCTCAACCACAGGAAATTGATGCTTACATGCCACTGTGACTTAAGAAGAGCATAAGGATTTAGAATTTCAAAAGGGGGTAAGCATATTCACAGGAAAAAGGAAAGAGCAAATTTTGTCAAACAATAGTTTGCAACACCAGGCAGGCAACTCTTTATAATATAAAAAGTTAATGTCTGATATTTGTTATATTACTGATAGAGGTCTGCCATCTAATTCATTCTGGGTATATAATCAACCTCACAAAAGAAGGAAATCCTTCCATTTGCAGTGACAGAATAAACCTAGGGGACCTTTTTTTTAAGTTACATAAAAGCCCTGCCCGGGCCCCTTTGCCCAACTTAGTAGTCTTTAAATTTTAGCATGCACCTTTAGCGTGTGTGATTGATAAACCAAACCTCTTTGTATATCTATAGGTCATGTATTGCTTCCCAGAAAGACGTGGATCGGAATCCTCTTGCATAACCTCCCCTGGGGCACCAATGCATCACCCCCAAGAACCACAATAACCATTGAGTCTGCAGGAACCAAGAAGTGCTAGAGACTCCCATTCTCCTCTTTTACCAATTACTGGCCTCAAGTTCCCTTAAAAATCTTGGGCCAGGCTGAAACCATGGAGTTGGTTTTTGGACAAGACTTCTACCGAACTGATTAAAGCTCATATTCATTTCCGATCAAAACTCCTGTCTTGTGTATTGGCTTTTTGAGCCACCAGCAGCCAAAAATGGGGTTCTCCATAACAAAATTGTTGTAGGATGGTTGAGCCCATCCAGCAGGAAAGAATTCTTGAGATTTTTTTTTTTTCCAGATTATTCAAGTTGCAGGGAGACCGGACTCCTGGGCAGAAAGAGTTGCACCTTGGCTACATGAAGCTTGTGGTTATATGCTTAGTGTTCAAGGAGGAGGGGACATGCAGGGAGTATTAGATCACAAATGTTTCTCCAATTTTCTACTTATAAAACTACTTTTTGGGATGCCTGAGTGGCTCGGTCGGTTAAGCATCTGCCTCCAGCTCAGGTCATGATCCCAGGGTCCTGGGATTGAGCACCGCATCGGGCTCAGCAGGGAGTCAGCTTCTCCCTCTGCCTTCAGCTCCCCCTGCTTGTGCTCTCTCTCTCTGACAAATAAACTCTTTTAAAAAAAACACTACTTTTGCAAAATTACTCTGGTGCTTATCATTCAGTTCGATATTAACTACGCAGTCATGAGACCCTTTAAGAATGTACCAACCAGCACATATTCGATCCTTATCAAAATTATGCAGGCTATAGGTCAACCTTCTGGGTTAAAGGTGAACATTTTTCTGTTTCTTCCCTCATCACCTTATCCCTGACCAATTATCGGTTCTTAAATCATCAAGGTTGTTGAAGGGTGAAGGGCTCAAATTCTGTAACTTCTTCAAGATGATAGGGGTTGTAGAGATGTCCCTGTCCATGCATTGAAATTGGTCTCTATCTGTCCCTACGTGTAGCTATTACAGAAGGCCATTGTTGTAGGGTCCAGAAGGGACACTGCGGTGAATTTGTTTTACATAGTCAGTATGATCTGTAGGCTGGGTAAAGGAGTCAGGAACTGCTTGCATGTATCTCAACAATAGGAGAGAACAAAGCAAAAGAGAAAACACTTAGAATATTATTATAATGAGCAATGAGAAGACTCTTTAGGGTGACCATGGTCTACCTCTCCACGAGGAATTTAATCAATTCTTAAGTGAAGTGAAGAGAGACAGAGAGAGAAATCAAGAAACAGACTCTTAATGATAAAAAACAAACCAATGGTTACCAGAGGGAAGGTGGGTGGGGAGAAGGGTTAAATAGGTTTTGGTAATGAAGGACTGCACTTGTTGTGATAACCACCTGATAATGTATGGAATTGTTTAACCATTATATTGTACAGCTGAAACTAATATAACACTTTTTGTTAACTGGAATTAAAATCTTAAAAAGTAAAAAAAAAAAGTGGTGGCAATCAATCAAAATACTGATGTATCTTTACAGTAGCAATAGACAGATGTACAGAATATTAATTGCTGTGGTTGAAATGAAGAAAACTTCCCAGATATCAGTAGAGGATAGCTAACTCTTCCCTAACAGGGCATATGATTGTACATCGACATTTCTTAACAATTACTTCAGGCCTGAAAATTATTGAAATTATGACTCCTAGGTCATTATATCAGAACAAGAATGTTTCTTGAATGATTGTAATCTGTAATTTCAACAAGGAACATACAGGGGATTTGAAATGCATAACTTAGTCTATGTGTGATCCTAAGATATTTTAATAATAGAACATATTGGTTTTTAATGTGTTAACACTGACAGGTAATGGATAGATGTATTATCCTGCCACCAATATTAACCTACCTCACCTTATTTAAGAATGTAGACAACAGATGGTATCTACCACGCATTTGATAATGGTGATATAATATAACTAGTAATCCACTTTCTCAGTGGTCTCAGACTTTAAATAATGTGTGGTTATATTTCCAACAGTTTATCTATTGCATCGTTATCTCCTCCTTTTAACTCCTGGGACATGATCATCATGGATGATCAACATGGATATATTATAGATTATATAGGGGGACTGTAGGTAAACTTCTCCATAATGGTGCTACTTGGCAGCCGTTTTGTGTAGCCAAGTTGGTTTGCAGGGGACTTGAACTGACACCAGCCCCTCTCACTAGTGCATTCTCTAAACAACACCCTGCAGAGGCACACATTAATATAACTTCTGATAGGGGCACCTGGGTGGCTTAGTCGTTAAGCATCTACCTTCAGCTCAGGTCATGATCCCAGGGTCCTGGGATCGAGGCCCGCATCGAGCTCCCTGCTCATGGGGAGCCTACTTCTCCCTCTCCCACTCCCCCTGCTTGTATTCCCTCTCTCACTGTCTCTCTGTCAAATAAATAAATAAATACTTTTTTTTTAAATGTAACTTCTGATCGGACACCTCAACCACTGCCCTTTTGAACAACCACCTCCCCTGGCATCCTAGACATTCCCCTTGTGTACCCTATAGAGAAGATACCCACAGAGTTTACCTAAATCTGTTTAAGTTTCAGTGGCTCAATCTGGACTTACCCAAGAACTCCTGAGCACTCCACCCATGGAACCTAATAAAGGATTGAGCCCCATGTCATAATGGAGGGGTTCCTTTGATGTTTAATTGAAGTGAATATACACACATGGCAGTACCTGGGGTGTAAGAGATACCCCTTGAGTAGGAGGAAAACATTCCAATATGAGACAAGGCAAGAGAGAAAAAGATTACAGGAAGAAGAATTGGCATGAATTCTGGATGTGGAGAAAGGATAACCTGTTTCCAGGTTGCCCACCTGAGTCTCTGAATATAGAAAGATAAATTCTACTTGTCTTATTTTTTAATGATCTCCATTTCTTCTTGGTTCCTCAGTTTCATTCCCAGCTACAAATCCATCTGAGAAAGTTTTTTGTAGGTGGTGTGGCTAGAGAGTCCTCACTGACCTCTTAATTCAGATTAGAGGGATACAAGGACAATGGGCCACAGTATAAATTCAGACATTTAGCACTGAGAGGAATGTGAACATAGGTAAAAATGATGATCTATACTTCTAGAAAGAAAGAGAAGACTTATTTTTCATTTTTTTAAGATTTTATTTGAGAGAGACTGAAGTGAGAGAGAGCACAAGCAGGGGGAGTGGCAGAGGCAAAGGGAAAAACAGGCTTCCAGCGGAGCAGGGAGCTCAACGAGGATCGAATCCAGGATCCCAGGATCATGACCTGAGCCAAAGGCAGATGCCCAACCAACTGAGCCACCCAGGTGGCCAAGACTACTTTTTTTTTTTTTTTTAAGATTTTATTTATTTATTTGAGACAGAGAGAATGAGAGACAGCATGAGAGGGAGGAGGGTCAGAGGGAGAAGCAGACTCCCTGCTGAGCAGGGAGCCCGATGCGGGACTCGATCCCGGGACTCCAGGATCATGACCTGAGCCGAAGGCAGTCGCTTAACCAACTGAGCCACCCAGGCGCCCCCAAGACTACTTTTTAAAAGCTTTTATTTATTTCACAGATTGAAAGAGACAGTACAAGCAGGGAGAGCAACAGAGGGAAAGGAGAAGTAGGCTAGATCCTGGGATCCTGGGATTATGATCTGAGGCAAAGAAAGATGTTTAACTGACTGAGCCACCTAGAGGCCCCAAGATAAGACCTATTAAAAGCATACATGGACGGGCGCCTGGGTGGCTCAGATGGTTAAGCGTCTGCCTTCAGCTCAGGTCATGATCCCAGGGTCCTGGGATCGAGTTCCGCATCGGGCTTCCCGCTCCTTGGGAGCCTGCTTCTCCCTCTCTTTCTGTCTCACATGAATAAATAAAATAAAAATCTTAAAAAAAAAAAAAAAAAAAAGCATACATGGAGAACTCTTTTTGAAATGTGGGGAGGGAACTAGAGGGAACATGTACTCACTCCAAAGGCCAAGTCAGCTGCTCATGGTGTCATCTGATGATTAAAGTTATGGACATGTGGACTTGGGAAATACGGTAATCTCCTGGAACCAAGGAATTCCTATTTTTCTTCATGATTAAACTGAATTCTTGGGTGTTACTGATAAGCAGATGCTGTTGGATGACAGAGATTACTGATCTTCCTGAGGCCTAGATTATTGGCAGTGGATAGTGATAGGTATTGGATGATGGAAGCAGTGTAGACATCGCTTTAAGATGTCACATGACAGGGCGCCTGGGTGGCTCAGATGGTTAAGCGTCTGCCTTCGGCTCAGGTCATGATCCCAGGGTCCTGGGATCGAGTCCCGCATCAGGCTCTCTGTTCCTTGGGAGCCTGCTTCTCCCTCTGTCTCTCGCTCTCTGTCTCTCATGAATAAATAAATAAAATCTTAAAAAAAAAAAAGATGTCACATGACAGAGTAGAAGCTGGAGATGAAGCCTTCAGGACATTCTAATAGGCAGGATCAGCAAGGCATGTGCTGTGGTTGCACAAAGTACTAGTATCCCAGGTGTATAACCCCAACATAGGTTCGATCCCCTATAGATGGGTGATCTTCCAGGGATGCTGACTCACAGCTGACAGGCACCTCCTTCATTCCACATAGCCCATGATTAGGGTAGTCATGTGCTCTGGGCTCTATGCTTGTTGCCAATTAGTGGGGACACAGGTTAGTAGTCAGAGGCAGTGACCATCTCTGCTTCAAATGATCCACCCATATTTTGGCCAGAAATCCCCATGGTATTTCACAGCCCTTGCTGTTCTTACACTCATCCTATCCAGAGTGGAACTGGGATTTCTAGCAGTTGTGGAATCCACTGCAAAGAAGTTGGGTAGCAGGTTATGCCCATTTAAATTATTACAAGTGAAATATAATAATCCATTTCATTTTGTAGCTTGTGTGCATGTGTTCAGCTATACCAGGAAAGAGTAATACTTATAGAAAATAAGATGTATATTTTAGGTACACAATGAATATGTAGGAAGCCCATGTCTGATGAAATGACTGAGACATCACACAGGGTACCCTCTTTTTCCTCGTTTTTGCTCTGATATTATTGATATGCAGCGCTGTGCTCCTCTTTCATCTCTCATGGCCCCCAAATGGTTGCCCTACCACTAGGTACCAAACCCTGTTTCGAGATTAAGGAGGAGTAAGAAAAAAATCTGATAGCACATAGAGATTTTGATTGGAAGTTATTTCTTTTTCATCCAGGGCAGTCCTGCCTCCATGGGCGCTTCTCCATCTCACTGACCAGAGCTCTCTCCGATGGCATTTAAGCAACACCGTGTGTGTAGCGTAAGTGGACACCCAAGAATATCATTAAAAATGGCCATTTTTACCCACACTGTGTCACCGTGTCTGACACGATGGCCATCTCCCTTTTCACTATAATGAGGTGTTATGAAAATCCCTCAAATTTAGAATATGCTTAACTCAGATGCACAAGAATCTTATTATGTATGTAAGTAGAATGATTCTTTTGAGGTAGGCATGGACAGAGTTTCAACACTGAACTTACGATATTTAGGATTTTATGGAAAAATTGTTGGGGAGAAATAATTTTCCATTACCATTTAAGATTATTTTAGCTGGTCTAAGAATCAAATTGACTGAGATAGATTACAGGAGGGAAAAAAAAAGTATAATTACATGCACCCAAAAAGCCAATCATGAAATTGAGACCCATAGAAATAACTGATGTAGATAGTTTTTATGGTGTTTTCGGGAAAAAGAAGACACAATACATCTGTGAGAATTTAACAGCATAAAGAAAACTCCTGTTTGGGCCTTCAATTAGTATGGAATTCTGAGCAGAATTTAGGTAGTGGAAGTAAAGTAGTGAAAAGTAACAAGTTTGTTCATGCAAACTTCTCAGCTCCTAATTCCCTACCCATGGAGATAAGAATACCTCTTTCTCTCTCTCTGCAAGAAAGTTATCCATTACATGAGAGATTGATTTCCTGCTTTCTGGACACAAATGGTGATCAGAGTGTTCTTTTTTTGCATTGGCTGTTTCCTAAGTAGCTTTTATTTCAAAATAGTCAATACAGCCAAGGGGTACATTTTAGGGCAGTCTGCCATTGTCCTCTATACAATCCTCACCGTCCACAGCCCCACCCAGATTCACCTTCTTCTGAAGATTTTCTAGGTCTGTCCCTACTCTAGACTCTCCCCTCACTGAACAAATAGAAGGAGAGCAAAGTTTTCTTTGGCTGCTTATTCCTAGTCTCAATGTCAGGTGCTCACTTTTTGCTGAAACCCCAGAGCAGATACATGGGAGCAGAGAAATGTGTTTGAGTGCCTAAATGTCTGTCTTTGTCATTAAAGTCAGTGCTAATTTTAAGTACTCATTCAGGACCTTGTTTTCCATTTATGAACATCCAGTTGTTGCTGAGGGTTAAAACAGTAAATATCCACATACATGGTGAAATTATCATCTGAAACTGGTTTCACCTCATGGTGGGTGTTGAGCCAAAAAACACCGCCAAGACAAAAATAAGAAAAATACAGGTTTTACTTGTATCAAGTGAAGAGAACACCGGGGACATTTCCCAATACTAGCTCCCCAAACAACAAAATTGGGTGAGTTTTAAGCTAATGGCATATGCATATTCATCAAGGGGCCTGGAAAAGGCCATTTCAGAATGAAATCCATCAAAAGGCATCCTAAATTGACAGAGTCCAGGCGACTGGACTTTGTGCTATCCTACAGATTGTATGGGCAAAGCACAAAGCCCAGTTGGTTGAAGTCAAAGGACCTGTAAGGGTGGGGATCATCAGTTCTCTGGCTCCTTTATTATTTGTGTGCTCAAAGGGATTTAATTCCCACAACAGCCACTACAGAATCTCTGTTAAGACAATCTTTACTTTGGAAACAGCAACGGGAGTTTCACCATGGATTAATTGTCTCTGGTATGGTTAGACTATCTTCTGGGCTTGTGGTGGCTGTTTGTATTTACATGCTTTTGCAGCATTAAAATCATTAACTACTGAGGTCTTTCTGTAATTTTGACATATTCCAGGACATTCATCAAAGAGGTGCTTGGGTAAGTGGTGCCAGCATAGATCATAAGCAGGCATACATCATAAAATGGCTGGGGGCCTAAAGGGACTTCTCTTATGTGAAGAAATCTTTGTCTTTTCTCCCTTTTTCTGTGGACCGTTAACCTTATTTCTTTTTAATTTTTTTTTTTTTTAAGATTTTATTTATTTGACAGAGAGATAGCGAGAGCAGGAACACAAGCAGGAGGAGTGGGAGAGGGAGAAGCAGGCTTCCCGTGGAGCAGGGAGCCCGATGCGGGGCTCGATCCCAGGACCCTGGGATCATGACCTGAGCTGAAGGCAGACGCTTAACGCCTGAGCCACTCGGGCGCCCCCCCTTAACCTTCTTTACCTACAAAACGTTTACCATAATGAAGCTCATGAACATATCCATCACTCCATATAGTTAAGATTTTTGTGTGCTGAAAATGCTTTATTTAGATGCATTCTAGCAAATTTCAAGTGTAAAATACATCACTATAGTCGGTGTGCTGCACAATGCAACACCAGTATTTATTCATCCTAAGTGAGTGTTGTTATATTTATGGATTTTTTAAAGATTTATTTATTTTAGAGAGAGAGAGAGCAAGAAGAGGAGTGGCAGAAGGAGAGAAAGAATCTCCAAGCCGAGTCTCCACTCAGGGCAGAGCCCAACATGGGCCTCAATCCCCGTATCCTGAGACCTTGACCTAGACCGAAATCAAGAGCTGGCTGCCCAACCAACCGAGCCACCCAGGTGTCCTGAGTGTTGTTATATTTAACATTAAAAATAAAAACTGCGAGGGGTGGCTCAGTGTCTCAGTCAGTTGGTCGTCTGACAGGATTTTGGCTCACATCAAGATCTCAGGGTGATGAGATTGAGCCCTCCAACAGCTCTTCGATGAGCGTGGAGACTGCTAAGGATTCCTTCTATCCCTCTCTCTCTACCCCCGCACACACACCCTGCTCGTGCTCTTGTTCTCTCTAAAAATAAGTAAACAAATAAAAGAATAAATAAAAATAAACAAAAACTGCCAGTTATTTTTTCCACAAAAAGATGGGTTTATTCAGGAATAACAGTATCAAATTAGGGACATACAGGCTATGGCAAAATGATAGGCAAGTCTAGGAAACAAAGGAGGAGGCTTTTTTGAGGAGAGAAGGGGTAAGTTGAGAACTCTGTTACACACTAAAGTTCTTTGGAGTAAAATCGTAGTTTGAAGGATGGTCATTTTTCAGTGGTTGCCTGGGAGGGATAAGAAAAGCATATCTTCCTCTGGCTGGAATAGTATAGTCCATCTCCAGGGTCAAGTTTGTATAATGTCAAGACCTTCCCTTCCTGTTGGATCTGCCAATGACTATGAGTCATAGGGCTTGAGAGCTCCGCCTGCTGAAACCCCCTGACTCCATTTTAGTGAGAGTTCCAATTAATTTCACATTACCATTTGACCAACATCTCAAAATTTCCTTCACTGGCAGTTGCTGGCAACAAACCTCCTATCTTCACTTTGATGATTTCACTTTTTTTAGATTCCATGTGATTTTATACAGTATTTTTTTTCCATATCTTATTTAATTCAACAAAATATCCTACAGATTGTATGGGCAAAGCACAAGCTGCCCCATGATGGACCACTTTGGCAGAAATATTATTTAAGTTAAAAAGCAATCAAAATTCAGCAGATTAAGGAAAAGTCTTTTCCACCCTCCTGACTAAAAATAATTTAGATAGAGAAGCTGCCCCAGGATGAGAGCTATCAACATACATAACTACCTTATGATAATATACTAGGTACGAAAAACACAAAGGAACCTAGTAAGACCTGTTTGAGCCAAATTCTCTGTCCTATTTTTTAAGATTTTATTTATTTATTCATGAGAGAGAGAGGCAGAGGGAGAAGCAGGCTCCCAACGAGCAGGGAGCCCGATGCGGGACTCGATCCCAGGACCCTGGGATCACGACCCGAGCCGAAGGCAGACGCCCAACCATCTGAGCCACCCAAGTGCCCTTTCTTATTTTTTTGAGTAGCCAAGAGAATAATATTTTACTAAATATTTACTCATTTTTTCTTCTTGTGAAATATATCTCTTCCCTTGGAGTTCCCAGACTTCTCCCTTCTTCTTCCTTTTCTTCTGATTTTCTCCTCAAAGAGATATATACCTTACTTTGCCAGTCTTTGAAACTTTCACATCTGTGTGGAGTCTCCATACATATGGGTTTTTTGTTTTTTTTTTTTAAAGATTTTATTTATTTATTTGACAGAGACACAGCGAGAGAGGGAACACAAGCAGGGGGAGTGGGAGAGGGAGAAGCAGGCTTCCCGCTGAGCAGGAGCCCGATGCGGGGCTCGATCCCAGGACCCTGGGATCATGACCTGAGCCGAAGGCAGACGCTTAATGACTGAGCCACCCAGGTGCCCCTCCATACATATGGTTTGAATTTGATTTTCTCATGTTTATCTCATGACAATTTGATTCTTAGTCAACAATGAGAACTTCCTTTTAAGTTCCAGTTTGTTTTTATATATTCCTCCAACCTATACTTAGCTCCTATTTTATACACTTAATGTTAAGGAAGAAAAAGAAGCAAAAAGGCACGGCCCAGCATCTACATTCTCAGGGAAAATAGGGGACATCTAGTACCAACCCCTCAAATATTATGAGGATTAACTCACCTACATGTTCCTGAGGTCCCACAGCACCAGGGATCCTATGTGTGTGCACAGAGTAAAAGCTCAATACATACTGCATTAATAATGTATCTATGTTATTTTCCAAAAATATAAACTTTCCAATCTGTAACTACTCCCAGCATGGTTGGCTACGTAAGTCTAACTCACTCACCTATGCTCTCTAACTTAAGGCTTGACTAATTGTAGGTTCTTGAGATCAACAGACCTCTGATGCTAGGGAAACCAGGAACCCAATGTTCCTAGAAGATCAAGCTTCATCATGCTAGAAAGTGGCATCCCTGATGCTAGTGAGGCTCCTTTGAGAGATCAAGGATGATGAAGCATTGTAGCACCGCTTCCCCAGCATGTCAAAGCTCACTACTTCTCGGAGCACCTGGGTGGCTCAGTCGCTTAAGCGACTGCCTTTGGCTCGGGTCATGATCCCAGGGTCCTGGGATCAAGCTCAGCAGGGAGTCTGCTTCTCCCTCTCCCTCTGCCTGCCGCTATGCTGACTTGTGCTCTCTCTGTCAAATAAATAAAATCTTAAAAAAAAAAAAAAAGCAAAAAACTCACTACTTTTGTGTGCCTCCCCCTTAAACACTTGCTGCTTGGTCTGTGACTTTGTATATTGTCTTTGGACATGAAACTACCATGTTCCTCATTGGCCAGCCTCCTGAACAAAGCAAATTTTCCTTTCCAACTGTGAAAATTAGTCATGGGATACCTCACTAAAATGGAGTCAGAGGTCTTTGGCAGGAAGAGCCCTCTTGCCCTACCACTGGAAGTCAGTTTCAGACCCAACAGAAAGAGATGTACTTGATCTTACATGGACTTGATCTTGCTCCAAGATGCTCCTTTATTCCAGTGTAAGGAAGAGATGCCTTTCTTAGGTATAAAAAATACTTTCCCTCCTCATGGGCTTTTGTATATAAACGGACTGACTTAACAAGAAGTAATTTAGAACTTCAACGGCCATAACTGGATTCTTTGCTCTTTCCAAAGTTACTTTTATCAAAGATGAGGTGGAAAAACATGGTTCTGAAATTGACAAAACTGAATGGGATTCCTATTTTAATTGGTATTCTGAAGGTTCCAAACCCTATCAGGAACATCATATTGCCTCATACCAATATATAATTTTTCAACTGAAAAAGGTAAGAAAACAATTACAAACACAGAAAAGGGCTTCTGAAGCCTATTCTTCCCCTCCCCCACCTTCTTTGTCAACAGTCAGTAGGAAGCCATCCTGTGCTCAGGCCCCGTGTCCAAAACCATCTTCCTCTGGGCTCTCCCTTCATCTCCACTCTCATTCTATCCTTTTTTGCACCTTCCTTTTCATCTGAAGTTCCCTCTGCTACCTCCTCTCCTGAACCTATTAAAATCTGCCCCCTTAAAGTTAAAACTTCTGAAGATCTAAGTGGACACAGTTTACGTTCACTGGAATAAGGGTGAACTTTGAGTAGAGTTCCCCGAAGTGACTGAGGATCTCCATAGGTTTGCAGAAGAATTTAACATATTGATTCAAAGTTGCCAAGCTGGTTTTTCAGATTTATATCAATTGGTCCACATGCTTGCAGTGAGGGCCACGCCAAACATTTGATGAAATTAGCCCAATGGAAATATCATGAACAGGATCTAAAGAAAAAGATGTGTAACTTTTGGCAAAATGCTAGAAAACTTGCTAGAAGACATCAACAATCAATTATAATGGCTTTTCTGAATCCAGTAGATCAGAACAAAATTCAGGTCTGTACACAGGAGGCAGATGAGTCCCTTCATAAGGATTAGCATCAACTCCAATTGTCTTTAAAGGTGGATTCTGTCAGGGTGCCTGGGTGGCTCAGGTGGCTGAGTGTCTGATTCTTGATTTCCCTCAGGTCATAATCTCAGGGTTGTGAGATTGAGCCCCGATTCAGTCTCCAGGCTCAGCACAGAGTCTGCTTGAGATTCTCTCTCTCCTCCCTCTGCCCATCCCACTGCTCCTGCTCTAAATAAATAAATAAATATCTTTAAAGGTGTATTCTGTCAAGAACCTGAATGGTCCCGGAAGCAGATAATCCCCTAGAGGCTGCAGAGAAAATCTCATGCCTCATGAAACCTTGATTTTGACTTTATAGGACCCTAAGCAGAAAACCTGGAAAGCCCACTGAAATTCAAATATATAATCAGCAGAGTGTTCTTTTTTAGCTCCTAAATGTGTGGAGATTTGTCACAGTAGAGATAGAAAACATCTACACATAGACATAACATCAACTATTTTGTACGTTTATATTGTATAATTCTTATTTTACATTTAAATAAAGTAAAAATCCTCATTTAGTGCCCCAAGGCAGTAACACTTTGATCTTGTCATAACAGCTCATCAGTATGAGGTGTATCCTCTTTCTTGTGCAATTACAGAGTGTGTGTGAAGTTCCATTTGTTTTTGGGTTTTTTTTTTTAAAGATTTTATTTATTTATCTGACAGAGTGAGACACAGCGAGAGAGGGAACACAAGCAGGGGGAGTGGGAGAGGGAGAAGCAGGCTTCCCGCGGAGCAGGGAGCCCCATGTAGGGCTTGGTCCTGGAATCAGGACCTGAGCCCAAGGCAGACGCTTAACAACTGAGCCACCCAGGTGCCCTGTGAAGTTCCATTTGACATTGTGTAACACACATACAAATTAAAATATTTTGCACTTAATGTTTGCATAAATATTGTCATATCAATATTACTGCCAATAAAATTGCTTTCCTTGGCTCCCTACTCAGCAGGGAGTCTGCTTCTCCATCTCCCACTACTTGTGCTCGGTCAAATAAATAAATAAATAAAATCTTTAAAAAAAATTGCTTTCCTTAATCAATGCCATAGGAAGGTGGTGTCATCTACTGCATTTCTAAAACATATCCCGCTGTAATTGTAAATGTAACACACTTGTTGAAACACTTCCTTCAGTGTTGACACGCAAATATATGTCTCCTGCTATCACACACATGAAATGTGGATCTTTGATTTGTACACATGTAACTTACTGGGTGGTTTTGGGAATTGAAATTGTTGCACCATCATGACTGTGCGTTCTTACAGTGAGTAGACAACTGCTGAACTACCCTTGCAAATCGATTAAAACACACACACACACACACACAAACACATAATATCCCACCAACTGTGTTTCCACTATTAAAAAAATTAAACAGGGAAGCCATGGACTCAGGGGGCTTTAATGTCTCGGTAGCCTCTGAAAGCAACCACAACTTAATTCACAGTCACTGCACTGGAAAGGAAGAAAATGAACTTAAGAACAAAGAATTACGTCAACTAGGCCTTCCAAAAATAAGGCAACTGCTTAGGGTATATCCAATCAAATACTGCCCTTCCACAAGCTCTCCATAAAAACTTCACTGCAACCTCCTACAGGTGGCGCAAGACTAACCATTTGAAAACACAAACCTACTGGTCAAATTTACTCTGGAAAATTTGAACGTATATCGCTTCATCGCTAAAGATCACACGGTACCACCTTTCATTTTGACCAGTTTCTCAAGTGGCCTAAACTCCTCACCCACATTGCAAGTGCGCAGAAGACAGTGCGACAGATGTGCCCGCCCCGCTCCGCTCACTTTTGCACATGCGCACAACACACCAATGCGATTCTGCCCTCACTTCCCCAGACTTCACCCTTGGCAATGGCTCCCCACAGCGCCTGCGCAGATAGAGTTGCCCAACAAGTGCTGCGCATGCGCACAGAGGATTTGTGGTACGCACAGCTCCTCTCTGGGCCCCAACCTGCAGTCCTGTGCTCTTCCCTTCACCAGCGGGGGGGTGGGGGGGTGGGGGGTGGGGAGGGTCTCCAGAGCACCACACCTGAATTTCATCTCAACCAAGCCCACACACCTGAGTTCACAGTTCAGGCAAGCTGGGACCAGAGTCTATGTTCAGCCCAGTCCTCCCTCTGACCAACATTGTTATTGCACCCAGAGTTTACCTGCCCTCTCCCGTTTCTGCCTTTCCTGTTGCCAAAACTTCACACACGTGTGCACACTAAAAACAGAGGTGAACCCCTCAAGGTCCTGAGTATGTCATCTGCCACAGTGCAGAGGATCCCAGAACAGATGGAGATCAGGGACTGGACATCCATGATCACCCTGTGCAATATGAATGCATATGGCGCCGGTCAATCCCACCTCCAGTGGAGCCACTGAAGCCCCCGGATTCCTGTTTCTTATTCTGGACCTAGCATTGTGTGCACAGAGCTCAGGTGCCCAGAAATTACATCGGGAATAGTCCCTCTGCCTAAATGGGGATTACGGAGACTTACAGGGAATTGTCTGTTCAGATTCTGTGGAAAATAACCTTAGACCACGAAATTGCCCTCCACGACTCCAATGTCAGTCCCTGTGCCTCCCTTCTCAGAACAACTCAGAGAACAGAGTTTCTGGCAACTCCACCCGGGTGGCCCAAACTAGCATTCACACTTTCCTGAGGTGCAGACTCAGATAAAGCAAGCAAGAGACTTAAAATTTGGGGAGGCAGTTTCACCTTTCTGGTTAAAACACCGCTTCCAAGATAACGCATAGCATCCCACTTTCCATTCCTGGGATGTCCACTGATAGTCCACACGTTAAAATTAATCAAATACATAAATGCAAATGATGGACCCCTCAAATTTATCTCAGAGCCTCTAATCCACCCTTCCTATCTCCCAGTCTGCTCTCTGTATTTGTGCTATAACACCCAAGATTATTTTTAAGATTAATGATAATGAAAAAGAGAAAGAACCTCTACAATCCCAGGGAGGCACACCCAGCATCCAAATCCTTCTCGAAAAAATGATCATATAGTACCCAATTCCCAGGGCTCTAGAACGATTAACATGCAGAATGCATGTAAGATTCCCAGCACAGTATCCTGGACACGGTGCATCCTCATATACCTGGAGTATGTAGTAGATGCTCAATAAACATTCCTTTCATGAATGAGCACATACTATTTATCCAAAACAACTTTGCTCAGACAACACAACCTTATCTAGTCCCTTCCTAACTTGTATGGGATGAGCAGAGAATGTCATCCTTCTAGAAGCTGTTAGTAGTCATCACTGAGAAGGGCAGTATTTGTGTTGAGAAAGGATAGTTTGGTATAAGGGACTCAGATGTGCTCTTCTGCTCTAACATAATGCTACTGGAAATGAAGTCTGGGGACAGCAACCTCATGAGTGTTAAAAATACACACTAATGGGCTTCATCCACACCTAGGGAGTCATGATACCAGAGTATGGGGCCCCTGATTCTGTTTTTAATGGGAACTTCAAACGGTTTGTATATTCGTGAAATTTTGACAAACAATGTTTGAAAAGTAGTTCTCAGCTATGGCTTCATGTTGGGATCTCCTGTGTAGTTTTTAGAACTACCATGTCCAGCATCCCAACCACAAAGATTCTGTCACTTAGTCCTTGATAGGGCCTAGCATCAGTTAGGTCTTAATGAAGGGGCCCAGCATATTCCACTGTGAGGCCAATGTAAACACTGAAGCTCCCAGGTACATTTCTAAAGACAGAGCACAGAGTCTGGTCAATGGGGAAACCTCCATAGGGAAGGCTACTCTGCATAAGATTTGATAGGGGAGGGTCAGTCCTCGCAATACCCCCGCATTCATGATGTTGTATGAGAATTTGTGCGTGTCTCCAGGAGACAAGTGCACCCAGGATTGGGAAAGGAGTAAATCACATTGGGGCCTCCACTTAGAAACTCCCTGTGTGTGCAGATTTCCCCATACCCCCGAAAGCAATGGAATAGTAATTGGGTCACATAGACCCTTAGTGGCCATGGGGAGGCTTTTGGATCTCACTGTGAATGCCATGGAAGACACTAGAACAGAAGGGAAGTCCTTAAAGGATGTAGGAGCATGTGAAGAGTGGGACAGGAGATGTCCCTCTGTGACCACCAGAGAATTAAACGTTGGCTTCCAGAATCATTCCATTCAAGCAGAGCATCCCAAACCACATTTTAAGGTCAAGTTTTCTCCTCTGACCTTTGGTCCCGACCTGTGTCATCTGCTTCATTCATTCCCACCTACCTGGGTGTGTGGCTACTGTCTCCTTTCTCTTCATGTGCTGGGTTCTTTACTTTTCCAAAGAAGTTGACCAGATCCAGACTACAGACAGCAAGACCTATTGACAAGAAAAAGAAGCATGACTCTTGCCAGAGAATCTACAATTTCAAATCCAGCACTATGTTCGGTAGAGACGAGAGCACATTACAGAAGCAATTATTTCTCCAAACACTGTTTCCTGATGGCCTCTTTAGAACACTTAGGAAGGATTTTCAATGTTCAGCTCCTGAATTCCACTTCCAAGTACTGCTGAATCAGAAATAAGGAATAGATACTTGATTTTAAGATGTGGGCAACAGTGTTTTATGCCAGTTAGTTTGTAGAATTATCACTAAACTAGAGTGAAGTTTACAGATAACCTCACGGAATGGTAAGGCTGAAATCAAGACAAAACATCATGAATACTTCCTTCCTTACACCAACAAATGTTATTTCAAGGAAATAATCATTTGTGCTGAATTACACTACAGAATTTTAAGAAACTTGAATATACAGAAATTACAAAGTACTTGTTTCATTCTGCTGAAAATAAAAAAAAGGCAATAAAGGAGAGCATATCTGTGACACTATGCAGATTAAATGGAAACTCATGAAACCAAAGACCATTTAGTACCTTTATTTGCAAAGGCCAATATCTCCTGTAAAGAAAGGTGAGAGCCCGCATTTTCTGGGGGAATCTAGCAGAAAGACCCCGAACCAAGTGAACAAAGTTAACATCAGTTAACAAGACAAACGTATCAGTGGCCTGATGCACGGAGGACTCTTTACTATTGTGATAAAGTTTACAAAACAAACAAATCATATTATGATTCCAATCATGAAAATATAGCAGTTTTACGAGATTTCAAGCCAGAGACAGCTCCCATATCCTGTAATCTTTCACGTATTTCAAATAGTAATTCCTTCGTTGAAGCAATCTAGACAGCAAGGCTTTCTTTTTCAGAACAGACTTATTCTGGGCCTGATAGCCACCTGGATTGTTTGTTCATGGTCGTTCAGTTTATATAGACTCAGGCTACACCCAGACAGAATCTAAATATTACATATTTCCTCCTTCATTGAGATTCCAAAACCCAACAAATCCCCAGTGAGGATCTTGGGTATCAACACATCCCCATGTTGATCTGTCACAAAGGGAATATTTTCAATACTTGCAGGTCATGAATTCATGGTAGGAATTCTTCATGCTGCATAGAAAGCCCAGTTGGAGAGAATGGAGAGACGGCCCCAGGGATGTAAGATGGGAATATCCTAAAGGGCTGACTTTGACTATCATTAAAAGGATAAATGGTTGGGCGCCTGGGTGGCTCAGTTGGTTAAGCCACTGCCTTCGGCTCAGGTCATGATCCTGGAGTCCCGGGATCGAGTCCCGCATCGGACTCCATGCCCAGCAGGGAGTCTACTTCTCCCTCTGACCCTCCCCCTTCTCATGCTCTCTCTCTCTCTCTCATTCTCTCTCAAATAAATAAATATTAAAATAAAAAAAGACCAATCAAGGCAAAAAGATAAAAAAAAAAAAAAAAGGATAAATTGCAGTCCAAAACAAATTTGCTAGGAAGGACAAGAGGTAGAGAAGTAAATGTGCAAATTCTAAACACATGGCATTTGGGTAAGAAATGGGGACACTGCCCTGAGCTAAGTCAAGACGAAACTTACCTGAGAAGCAGCCATTTCTTCCTCTCCCTCTTGCTCTTGATTGTTTTCTCGGGTGATATTATGTAAAGAAATCACACGTGTATGCCTTTAAAGGCCTCAACACGGCCTCATTACCTGCTATCATCAGCTCAGAGACAGAAGGATCTTGAACTGCACAAAAGGCCAACCTCTACTTTGTCACAGGAAAAGATTCAGAAAAAAAGAGCTCCTACGTGGACATTTGCGTGTGAGTTTCTCCTTCCCCGGTTTCAGATGTCTTCCCCTCCCACAGACAGCCACAAATCCTGCCACAGGGAACGTGGGCTGCAATGACCTGCCCCTTCCAATTCCAGACCAGTCTGTTACCTTCTCTTCAAATGAAAGCTGAAGTCAACTTTCACAAATATACCTTCGAATCCTTGGGCTTCACCCTGGTCTACCCGAGAAGCACCTGAAGCACATAGTTAAAGCAGCACTGATGTTCTCACCCTGACCAATAGACAGACTCTGGCAGAGGGCCCAGGTGATGGTGGTTCTTAAAACTCACCCTGGGATCTTTACTGTAAACCCAGGCTGATAAGCAATGATGTGCTTTCAAGTTTTAATGTGCACAGAAATCATTCGGTGTTCCAGGTCCCACAGAAGAAATGGTGATTCTGCAGGTTGGGAATGGGGTCTGAGAATTGGCATCTTTCCCAAGTACTTGTTAGTGCTGATGCTGTTCCTGGAGACCCTCGTTTAGTGGCTACACTAGAGAATGCAGGCACAGCGCACCTGAGCCCCCCACACCCACCATCTACGTCAACACAAACAACTCCTGGGGAGTTCCCAGGAAAGAATTTACTATTTACTTTTCACTGTTGTGAGTTTACTGTGGGTTCCCAACAAAGACTACAATCACCATCCTGAAGGACCACATCTTACATAGCACTTTAAAGTATACAGAAAGAAAAAAAAAGTTTACAGAAAGAAGACTACTGAATGCACTGATGTCTAAGCAAGTCTCTATTTGGAAAACAACGTGTATATATCGATTATTGCAATGTTGATTGAGCACTGATTTTCTGTTCACAAGGAAGTTATGGGGTGCACTGTGTGGGCAACTTCACATATATGATTTCATCCCCATAATGCCCTGCGAGCTGGGCACTAGATGTCCTATAATAACCACAAAGATGTACATACTGGGACCCACCTATCTGCTTTGCCTCCTGTTTCCCTATCGATTAAAAAAAAAAGTTTGTGGCTCTCTGCTCCCCCTCAATCAGCAGACAGCCATGTCTTCTGGTAGTGCAAGCCGCATCCCCAAGACACGATGGTGACGGTTGGGGTAAACACATTTGGCCAATTGAGCACCTGGTCACCAGGGCTCTTTTAAATCTGGCAAAGCGGATATTGTAGCCATCAATAACCCATTTATTGATCTCAACTACATGGTCTACATATTCAGTATGACTCCACCCGTGGCAAATTTCACGGCATAGTCAAGGCTGAGAATGGGAAACTTATAATCAATGGAAACTCCATCTCCATCTTCCAGGAGTGAGATCCCACCAACATCAAAAGGGGTGATGCTGGTGCTGAGTATGTTGTTGAGTCCACTGGGATCTTCACCACCATGGAGATGGCTGGGGTTTACTTGAATGTTGGACCCAAGTGGGTCATCATCTCTGTCCCTTCTGCTGATGCCCCCATGTTTGTGATAAGCATGAACCATGAGAAATATGACAACTCCCTCAAGATTGTCAGCAATGCCTCCTGCACCACCAACTGCTTGGCCCCTCTGGCCAAGGTCATTCATGACAACTTTGGCATCATGGAGGGACTCATGACCACACGTCATGCCATCACTGCTACCCAGATGACCATGGACAGCCTCTCTGAGAATTTGTGGCATGATGGCTGAGGGGTTGCCCAGTACATTATCCCTGATTCTACCAGCACTGCAAGGACATCCCTGAGATGAATGGGAAGCTCATTGGCATGGCCTTCTGTGTCCCTACCCTCAGTGTGTTATTTGTGGATCTGACCTGCCACCAGGAGAAAGCTGCCAAATATGATGACATCAAGGAGGTGGTGAAGCAGGCATTGGATGGCCCTCTCAAGGGCATCCTCAGCTACACTGAAGGCCAGGTTGTCTCCTGTGACGTTCACAGGGACACCCATTCTTCTACCTTTGATTCTGGGGCTGGCATTGCTCTCAATGACCAGTTTGTGAAGCTCATTTCCTGGTATGACAATGAATTTGGCTATAGCAACTGTAGCCAAACCTTATGGTCCACGTGGCCTCCAAGGACTAAGAGCCCTCTGGACCACCAGCCTGAGCAAGATCAAGAGGAAGAGAGAGGCCCTCAGTGGCTGGGGAGTCCTTGCCCCAAGTCATCCCCCAACACACTGAGAATCTCCTGACCTCCAATTACCATCTCAGACCCCCTGAAGAAGGGGAGGGGCTGGGGGAGCCCTACCTTATCATATACCAGAATAAAGTATACTGTACCCAGCAAAAAAAAAAAAAAAAAAAAAGTTTTTATATAATAGGAACAAAATATGGATGAATGGAAAAATACAGAAAGGTAGATTAGTGGTTCACAGAGTTTTCATTCTTGTGTTCACATTATAGGATAGACAATGTTTGACTTTATAAGTAAATGCCAGTTTTCCTGTACTTTATCCACACTCATCAGCAACGTATGGTCATTTTAATTCCTCCACATTGGTGTTAACAATTTATTTTTTTCTCAAATTTAGTCATTCTAGCAAATAGAAAGTGTCATCTCCCTGTAGTTTTCCTGCATTCTAGGAGTGGTTAAAGAAAATATAACATATATGCATTATATAATATTATTTAAGATATAAAATACATATATCATAGAATATATTATGTATCATCAATAATACGTAAGATATATGGATGCAACATTCAGTCTTAAAAAAAGAAGACAGACGTCCTTCCATTTCAGACAAAGTAGGTGAGCCTGGAGGATCTTATTGTAAGTGGAATAAGCCGCAGAAAATGGCAAATACTGCTTTATCTCAATTATATCTGGAATCTAATAAAGTTGAACTCCTAAAAGCAGAGTAGAACTGCAATTTCAGGACATGGCTGAGGGAGAAGTGGGAGATGTTGGTCAAATAGTACAAAATTTTAATTATGCAAGACGAATAAATTCTGGGGATCTAAAGTACAGCATGGTGAATACAGATAATTCTGTGTCTATTATTATACTTGATATTTTCTAAGAGAATATATCTTCAATATTCTCAACAAAAATTAATTAAAAAATCAGAAATCAAAAATCATAACACTATGAGGTGATGGGCATGTTAATTAGCTAGATTGTTTTAATCATGTCATAATGTATACATAGATTTATGTTTTGTTACTTGAGCAACTACTCAATCTGCAGGAATGAAAAACAGGATTCTGGGTGAAAGGCTGGTAAAGCACACGATTTAATGATAGAAATGAAGGCTAAAATATTTAGTCCTTTGCTCCCATTTATCGGATTCTGGGTTTTGGGAATTGTGAGCACCAGCCCTGGAGAGATGAAAGGAACAGCCACTCAGAATCGGATCTCCAATCTGTCCTGGGAAGGGAGGAGCTCCAGAGCCAGGCCAGACCTAGACACAGCCTCAGAAGGGGGTGGATCTGGTTTGGGCTTGGGAGGGAGCTGGCTGTAGGCTCTGATCTCCCTGCTTCTGGGGTATGTCTAGGCCTGTCATTCCTAAGCCTTCCCAGAGAAATTCAACGCCCAGAGTTCATATTGTTTTAATCTATTTAGTCTCATTCCTATTTCAGAAAATAAAATAAAAAGCAACTTAACATAAACACTTAGCATTTTCAGGGGCAATTATATTAGAAAGCTTTTATTCTTACAAGAATGCAAAATAAATGTTACTGCTACTAAGAATTCTTTGGTCCACAGATGACCCATCAAAGGTGACACCAGAACTCACACCACAACACAGAGAGGGAACTGACTCAACTGAAGTCAAGTCCCCGGTATACCACTGCTTCCTCCCATTGACTCCACAATCCTGAATTCAAAAATGTACCCATTTGCTCTAAAAATTTCTGGATGTTATGGATCATGACTCGACTGCCACGGAAACAATCAGTTTCTATCTATTTGCATCTCTACACCTGCTCAGTGTTCTTTAACCACAGGAGGGACTCCCACCTGGACCATGAAGGCGATTTCTTCTATGGAGGGAGGAGAGGACCCTGGATGACTCACTCCACTTTCTCTGAATGGGAAACATATTCAAATTCTACACAGTCTACACAGGACATCCCTATATATTCCAAAGAGTCCCTGATACTGGAGAGTATGTCCCCAGTGAGACTGAATTGATGCCCCCATAGGGATACAGGTAGTGGAAACCTTAGGTTTCGTCGGGGTCATCAGATACAGCACAGACCTATCCTGGTGGAGCAGCATCCTCTGATGCAGGTGTGATGTATCCTGTCCCTGGGCAGGGCTCTCTGGAGTAAGAAGCCTCTACTTCAGTTAACATGGGTTACAGGTAGCTGTAGTTGTGCTCATGATTCTAGATTTGTTGTGGGTCTTAACCTTGCACTGTTAATGGATCTTCTCCTTCCTGAGGTTGTACTAAGGCAGGACCTAGTGTGGCAGGTTTTAAGCCTATGCTCGTTAAAACTTACAGATTTGGCATTGATGATCAGGAGTGCCAGTTTGTTGAAGGACCACCAAACACGTTAACCATCTTTGTGGAACTGTCTTCAAAACCCCATGCCCAGGTATATGTTAGTAAAATATCTTATATTGAAAGATACAAATTCAATGGGGCGCCTGGGTGGTCTGTCTTTGGCTCAGGTCCTGATCCCGGAGTCCTGGGATCGAGCCCCGCATCGGACTCCATGATCGGCGGGGAGCCTGCTTCTCCCTCCCCTACTCCCCCTACTGTGTTTCCTCTCTCACTGTCTCTATCAAATAAATAAATAAAATCTTAAAAAAAAAACCCCACACATTCAAATGTATTTTTTTTTCTTTTTAAGAATTGATCAATTGACCCCACATGACCTTCAGGGTGGAAATAGCTTCTGCAAGCATTTCGGCAAAGGGAGGGGGGAACGTTAGAAGTGTCTCCGTTTCTTGGCGACATTGAGGTCCAGGTATTCATCCAGAAAGCTGTTTGCAATCCCCAGGACGCCTAGGACCGTCAGCAAGGCCAGACTCCCCAGACTCAGCCGGAAACCGGTGATCCTTTTTTTAGCTGCTTCTGAATATCCCCAGAAATACTGGCGACGTATGTAGTAGACCAGACCCAGACAAGTAGCAAAAACTTGATTAAAATACCATCCAGCCATCCACAATGTAATCAGAAATATGGGGTAAAACTCCACACAGTTTTGTTGTGCACAAAATATTCTTTCAAACTCTGGTGACCCAGAGACTGCCAGAGGTGTGACTTCGTATTTTAATCTTGCCTTTCCTACATGCAAAGCAAAATAACTTTGTTGACAGGCCGACTGGACTGAGACAGCAGCCAGCAAGATTGAATGCCCAGCCATCTTTCACATGGAAGGTTCTGGTTCAGGGAACTATTTGTTGAAATCCCCACATTCAAATGTATTTCGAGTATGTCTGTTTTATTTCAGGAGCAACGGTTTCATTACTGATTGAACTGTAACCTTTATCTCCTGGGACCATTAATACAACATATCCTATGGATAATTATATAATTACAAGGGATTCATTGTACAGCTGTAATTTCTTATTACTGAAACAGATTTTTTTTTAAAGATTTTATTGATTTATTTGACAGAGAGAGACATAGCGAGAGAGGGAACACAAGCAGAGGGAGTGGGAGAGGGAGAAGCAGGCTCCCCACTGAGCAGGGATCCCGATGTGGGGCTCGATCCCAGGACCCTGGGATCATGACCCGAGCTAAAGGCAGACGCTTAATGACTGAGCCACCCAGGCGCCCCATAAAACATTTATTTTATTTATTTTATTTTATTTTATTTTTTAAAGATTTCATTTATTTATTTGACAGAGAGACACAGTGAGAGAGGGAACACAAGCAGGAGGAGTGGGAGAGGGAGAAGCAGGCTTCCCGTGGAGCAGGGATCCCGATGTGGGACTCGATCCCAGGACCCTGGGACCATGACCTGAGCCGAAGGCAGACGCTTCACCGACTGAGCCCCCCAGGCGCCCCTGAAACAGATTTTCTATTTTATTCACAATTTTACCTACAATGTGACTGGCTTGTAATTGTACATAACACCCTGTGAGACATGAATATAGAAATGACTGACATAGACAAAAACAGACTACATTTTCTCATGAGATGAGGAAGTCTTGGAATTCCTCCAGGATACAGAGAAGGACCTGGATATACAGTGGTCATCACCCAAGAGAATAAAGGCGCCTGGCAGTTGGGAAATATACATCCATCAAGGCCAAGTTGTTCACTTGCTACCAGGTGGTCTGATGAAGAGAAACATTACAATGACGGCAGAGAGGGTATAAAAAGTTACAAAGGTGGGGGCACCTGGGTGGCTCAGTCGTTAAGCGTCTGCCTTCGGCTCAGGTCATGATCTCAGGGTCCTGGGATCGAGCCCCATGTTGGGCTCCCTGCTCAGTGGGGAGTCTGCTTCTCCCTCTCCCTCTGCCTCTCCCCACTGCTCCTACTCTCTCTCTGACTCAAATAAATAAATTAAAAAAAAAAAAATCAAAAAAAAAGTTACAAAGGTGCTTTCCAGGACAGAAATGTAGTAGGTGTTAGCTCAGGGGACGATCTAGGTGTGATACTGTTCCTATGAACATGTTGGCCCCTACGCTTGTGTTTGCACAGAATGACAGCCATAATGAATCCTACACAAAAAACACCGGAGGTACATCTGAATGCTGCATAAAGTCTACACGTGTTTATCACAAAATATAGCAGAACAGGTGCCAATTATCTACAGCATTTGTGATGTATTTATTGATCTTCTTGTAACACACAAACATGGTAATGGTGATATTTAGCAGCTCCTATAGATTCCAGCAGAGGACACTGGAAGGGCTAATGGAATGCGAGACTGTTTGTTCCTTAATGCTTTGCCCACCTGGGGTTCTGGGACTGATGGTGATGGCCTGGAAGACAAGGAGCCAGAGTTGCCAAAGGACACACCTCTGGACACTATGTGGAACTAAAAATACATCCGCATCCAAAATCATGGAGAAAATGTTTCAAACCAAAAACTGTCAAGGTGTCTAGGATAACACCAAGAGAAAGGAACAATACTTGGCTACATTCAGATGACCGAGAAAAACCTCTCAAACTTGCCCTGGTTCCCATGCAGTAAAGGGAAATAATGACGACATAAGAGGTAGAACTCCTGCAGGGAGCCTGATGCGAGACACGATCCCAGGACCTTGGGATCATGACCTGAGCTGAAGGCAGACGCTTAACTGACTGAGCCACCCAGGTGCCCACCTTTATGGTTAACTAGCTGGTAAACGTGTTTCCCTGAGGTTTACAAGCCCTTCTAGCAAACTAATTGAACCCAAGGAATACATTATTGGAATCTCTAAACTATACCCAGTCATTCACAAATACGGGTAATAGCCTGAGCTCGTGAATAGTGCCTGCAAATATTACGTAAGGCGGGAGGGCAGTCCTGTGGAACTGAACCCTTAACTGTGGGACCTGAAGATACCTCGGTAAATAGTGTTCAAATTAAGTTAAATCGTAAGACATCCAGATGGTATTGGAGATTTGCTTTTTGTTCTGGGGAAAGCACCTCCACTCTGTATTTGTGACCAGAAGTGTCAGAAGTGCTCTATGTACTAAGAGGGACACAGAGCAGAGAAACACATTAGGGAAGAACTGGGTTTTTCTCTTCATAGAACAGAAATAGGTTGTTTTTTTTCTTATAACTGATGAAAATAGTTTAATTAAAAAAAAGGATTAATGATCATATAATATTGGTAGAGTCAACATTTGAACCTGTACCTACAGCAACAAGAGGCCCTTCCAGAAGACCTGTTCTTGGATTATCTCCTCTGTCTGACAAGCAATGCTTCATCCAGAAATCTTCACACAGAACAGCCTCCATGGTCTAAGACTTAAGAGTGTAAGATCCAGCCCTGGACACCTACATATACCCTGAATGGGTATTTAACTGAGCACTGAAGACCAGGTACACAGGTCCAGCTTCCAGAGTTTAAACACAGAAGTCCAGCCTACACATGACCCACTTTCACATCTGGAGAACCAAGACCACAGTCTACCTAAAACAATTCATGACCATCTGTATATCTGACTGCATTCTTCATGGGCTAACAACTTCATTGAAGAGGCCAACCATAAAGATGCCCCCAGAGTGTCATGCTCAAAGCAGGTTCCCCAAACAGGCCTCATTGGCATAACCTGAGAACTTTAAGAACGGAAAATTGGGGGGACTACAGCCCAGCCCAGAAATAATGAAATGGTAACATGGGAAGAGGCCTGGAAATCTGAGATTTTACAAGTGGTCCAGGTCGTTCTGATGCAAAATAAATTTGATAGCCTCTACAGTAACTAAGTCAAAGATCATTCCTGAATAATGCGGATAGTCACTCTTAGATATTCTCTCTGTGGTGATGTTACTTATGTGACACATACACACAACCTAGACATTTACCGTATTCATAAATAAATAGTACCGTAACATAGTCTGTCTTGGCTACCTCATCTTCCACATGTCACTTCCTTCAGTGCCCTCCTCCAGCTTCCTGGGATCACCCATGAATACACTTCTCATCACACTCTTTCATCAAAATAATCCAACTTAGAATGAATTGGAATTTATTCAAATATTTCATCAAATAAGATGAACTAAGATATGAATACATATAAGATATGTATACATATATCAATGTATATGTATATATATGATATGAAATAGGATAGAAATACATATAGCCAAAAACAGATGTTATAATTTATAATGGAGTCGAATATAGAATTCTATGAATCTGCATTTGATGATTTCTACTATGAGAACATAAATGACTACAGACTAAAAAGCTCCTCATTGGGGCGCCTGGGTGGCTCAGTTGGTTAAGTGACTGCCTTCGGCTCAGGTCATGATCCTGGAGTCCCGGGATCGAGTCCCGCATCAGGCTCCCTGCTCAGCAGGGAGTCTGCTTCTCCCTCTGACCCTCCACCCTCTCATGTGCTCTCTCTCTCTATCTCATTCTCTCTCAAATAAATAAATAAAATCTTTAAAAAAATAAAATAAAATAAAAAGCTCCTCATGCTCACCTCTGAAGAATCAGCACTTTATTTCCATATATGATAAAATTATTGTGAATCTCAGTAGGCACACTCTAGATTTCAGGGCCTTTTCATAACATCTGATTCTAGTGCAAGGCATGTCCTTTGTATCAGATGCCTTGAAACCATTCAGGTAACGCTGGCCATTCCCAACAAGCTCACACGTCCACCTGTGTACAGATATGTGGTTACTCAGAGTGGCCTCATGACAGCGTTCTGGTCAGTGAGATGAAGAGAGAAGCACCTGAAAGAGGTTGGCCTGCTCTGAGAGAGAAAGGAGTGGTTCTAAAACAAATTCCCTGAGTCCTAGCAGATTACCACCACCTCCTTGATGCATGGAACATGGTTTGATGCCTGAAGGTGGGGCAAGCGTCTTTGGCCATGACAACAAGTGTTACCACGATGTCTGCTGCTAGACAATAGCAGAGAGAAGAAATGGAACAAGTAGAGTATACCATAGTGTGTATGAGCCATTTTATCAGACATGAGCATCCACCTACTCATTACATACATAATACACAATATACATCTTCTTTTCTATAAGGACACATCTGCCTTTTCATGGTGTAGCTGAACACAAACAGCTACCCAAAAAAGCATCATTATGCTTCACTTGTACCAATGTTAAATGTGAGCACAACCTACTACTACCCAACTTCATGGTATCAGTTTTCACAACGGACAGAAACCCTCTTTCATGCTGCCCATAGGATGGTTAAAAATGCAGCATGAGCTGTGAGTGAACATAGGAACATCTATTTTTAAAAAGTACGTGGACTGTTTTGAGGCAGAAATGCTCACTCTCTCTGACTGGTGAACTGTCCCCCAACTAATCAGTGCCTTGAACAGACCTCAAAGAATAACAGTCGACATGGGGCTCAAGCAGAACCGAGTTTCCTACCAGCTGTGGATCAGCTTCACTGCAATGACATCCATCTACAGTGGACCAGACTGACGTTGGGCTCATATACCTAAGATTCTAGTGCTTTGAAAAATGACAGCACACACCTTCCTGATACTTCCAGTGTCCACAAGGCTTCTACATTTCCAACAACTACTCTGCCATGTGACATTTGAAGGGTATGGCCACAACATTTGCATCTTCCACCAACCCCTCTCCTTCCACTCCCATGGGTTTTGGCCTGAAAAGTACAGGAATCTCTATCATCCAACAGCATCTATCCTCAATACTACATAGGAATTTATGAAATCAGGAAGACAGGATCTGACTTCTCCGAAGGTAGGGAAAAGAAAATGCTACTAAGAAAATCATGAGGAGGGACGACTAGGTGGCTCAGTTGTTTAGGCGTCTGACTTCAGCTCAGGTCACCATCTCAGAGTCCCGGGATCAAGCCTGGTATGGAGCTCTGCCCTTGGCGGGGAGTCTGCATCTCCCTTTCTCGCTCCCTCTGCCCTTCCCCCAATTCGTGCTCTCCCTCCTTCTCTCTCTCAAATAAATAAAATTTTTTAAAAAAAGGGAAAATACACTTACAGTAGTGTACTATAAAAACTATGTACATGTAAGTGGACATGCACAGTTCAATCCCATAGTGTTCAAGGTTCAACAATACATTATAGTTAGTCTCTTTACGTACAACTTTGTTTAATGTGGAGTAGATTAAAATTAGTGCAAGGAAAACATATCATTCACCACACATTAGTATTAACACGCACACACAAAACATTGAGTTTCATTAATTAAGTAAGTTCAAACATGGTCTAAATAAGCTACTGCAAAACCACTGTATGATCCTAGGTCAAAATACAGATTACCAGCATTGAACAAGCAGTTTTGTTCATCTTCTGTGATCAGAGAGTTGTGGCCCCATGGTTTTACTAATAACATTCCAAATATGTGATCAAACTGTTTATGTTCTCAGTAAGGTTTCTGGTCAACAGTAGTCTACTAATAGTTAAATGTTGATACACATACAAACACAAACATTTTCCTTAGTTCTTTTACACCTAAATTATATCTTAAGCTCTGTGTATTTACAATTTGCATTCCATGCATACCAAAGCCATGGGAATCTTTTTTGCTCAGGACACGCAAAAAAAACCTCATGAACAAAGAATAGTATAGAATAAAACTTTATAAATGGTGATTTACAATTCTGCAGGTATGGCTTATAAGTATATTTCTAGTGACTTTGTTACACTAGCATTTTTTTTTTTTTTTAAAGATTTTATTTATTTGACAGAGAGAGAAACAGCGAGAGAGGGAACACAAGCAGGGGGAGTGGGAGAGAGGGAAGCAGGCTTCCCGTGGAGCAGGGAGCCCGATGCGGGGCTCGATCCTAGGACCCTGGGATCATGACCTGAGCTGAAGGCAGACGCTCAACGACTGAGCCACCCAGGCACCCCGAGCGCCTTTTTTTTTTTTTTAAAGATTTTATTTATTTATTTGACAGAGAGAGAGAGACACAGCGAGAGAGGGAATACAAGCAGGGGGAGTGGGAGAGGGAGAAGCAGGCTTCCCACGGAGCAGGGAGCCTGATGCGGGACTCGATCCCAGGGCCCTGGGATCATGACCTGAGTCGAAGGCAGACGCTCAATGACTGAGCCACCCGGGCGCCCGTTACACTAGCATTTGTAGAGTCCCTGGGCTTTTGTGGTGAGTCAAGTTTCAATAAAAGGACACCAAGGAAAATGAAATAGCCAAGTTCATTACTCATAGATCCTAGAGGATGTACACGATATGCCTTGACAAGTACATGATGGAGTCAAGGAGTGCAGGCAGAGAAAGAGGCAGGAACTGGGGCAGATACATTTATTAGGGTCCGTGGTTGGCACGCCTTGCACTTCATGGGCAAGTCTAGAAGGCACAATTCAAACCAAAATATGTGGAGTATGATAACCTCTGTAGGGGTCTTCTCTACAGAATGCACAAGGGAAATATACTGGGAATGGAGATTTTTGTTTACAAGGACTGCTGGGGTTGTCATATCAGGAACTTACACTAGCTTGTAACTGTGAGGACTGTTACCGAATATATTCGCTATCAGGAGGAGCAAGTCAGTTCAAACCTCCTGCAAACAGCCTAGTTATATCAAACGGGGTCCAAGGCAGCAATACCAAAAAGTGAGATAGCTATATTATTATACTTTTTATTTAATGATTCACTTTATTATTTATTTGACAGAGAGCACAAGCAAGAGGGGTAGAGGGAGAGGGAGAGAAAATCTCAAGCAGACTGGGCACTGAGTGTAGAGTCTGACACAGGGCTCGATCTCATGAACCTGAGCTGAAATCAAGAGCTGGAGGCCTAACTGACTGCCATCTAGGCACCCCTCTCGATAATACTTCTATATCATCTGCATTATAGCAGTCATAAGGTCCCAGTAGTTACAAAAGGAAGGAAAATATACAATATATAAATTTGGAAAAGATAATCTCAAATCATTTGAGGCTTAATTCTACTGGGAAGACGTAATACCTCTTAGGCGATCCCATTGCATTCATAAGTACAGTTGATTCTGGTACAATGCAGGGGTTGGGATTCTCCTACATATGTATACTCTGATGTCAAAGAAGTTTTAAGCAATGCTTAAAGGTTTCACCAAATTGTTTACATTTGTAAGATTTCTTCCCAGTATGTATTCTCTGATGTTTAGAAAGTTTTGTGTGCCAGTAAAAGGCTTTGTCACATTCATTTCATTTTTGAGGTTTCTCCCCAGTATGTGTTCTCTGATGTCCAGGAAGTCTTGAATGCTGGGTAAAGGCTTTGCCATATTCCTTACATATGTAAGGTTTCTTCTCAGTATGAAGTCTATGCTGTTGAGTTTTGAACACTGCTTTAAAGCTCTGACACATTTACTACATTAGTAAATCATCTCTTCAGGAAGGATATGACGACATATAAAAAGGTTAAAGCTTGATAGAAGACTTTCCAACATGCATTTGTTTTATATACTGGTATCTGGAAACGGAGTTCTTTAAAGTTTATTAGGATTTACCCTTGTTAATGTTTATTTCCGTATTTATCACATTCATAAATTTTTTCTCCATTATAAACACCTTGGTAATTATTGAAGATCAAGTCCTCACAAAAGGCCAGCCAAAGTTCATCACACACAAAATGCTGCTCCACATTATGTATTATGTGGTATCTATTGAACAGTGACGGTTGGATAAAGACACTCCGATATGTATCAAAATTAGGGACTCTGGAATAGGACAGACAATTTGTTGGTAGAAGAATCATGAACCCTCCGGAAGGGAATTCTGAAATCGATTATTAGACTTTTAATCTTCAAATTTCTAATTTATAGAAACCTTTGAATAATTAATACCTCCTATATTTGAAATGGTTCAAATCATTACTTGCAGCATGGAATAGGTAATTTTCCAGAATGTCTGCTTTTGTTTTCAGAGAAAACGTATGTATAAAAAAAGGAGCTGAGGCTTTGTATTCAGAGTTCTGCAAACATAATGGTCTTAAAGCGGGATTTTCCCCAAAATGTTTTCTACCCTCTATTTCTTCTGGCAGGAAGGATTCGATTAAGGGTAATGGTCCTGGTTTAGTTATATCCATTATAACACTGTTTCTGCCCTCCTTCTCAGTCTTTCATTAACTGTGATCTCAAAGATGCAGCTTCCACTGTCTTCCCAGTAGCAGGTTATGGAATACATTTTCGTTGACTGTTTTTTGTAAAAATCCCAGGTGTCATGAGAAGACCTAATTGAAAAATACCAAATAAATTATCCCACATAGTATGCTTGCAAGTATATACTTTAAAATGCTAATGTATAAAATTAATATTCATCAGATGACATGAGTAAGATGGAGAAATAGGAAGGAGGAGGACTTTGCTCCTTCATGAAGACACAAACTAACCAAATTGCCTTTTTGAGTGCTCCGGAAGCAGCTGGGAGAACACAGCACCCTCAGGCAAACACAAATGAAGAAAAGCCTGTTTGAAGAGAGAAGGAAAGTTTGTTCCATTGCCCCAGTAAGCTGTTCACCCGACCTGGCACTCCACGACAAGACTGCGAGAAAACTCTCAACTCTGCTCAGGAAAGACACGCGTGAACTCTGTGGGCAATAATCTGGCTTCTTTACAGCTGCCTGGAGGACTTGTTTCTTTCATGCATGACATGGAAGGCTGAGGGAATGGGAACAATGGGAACACCCACTTGATGCATTGCGGTGACTACTCACAGAACAGGTAAGACCTGCTCAAAAGCCAGAGACTGCAGTGCTGAAGATCATGTGTAATTAACAGGAAACAACAACAATGATCTAACTGTGAAAGTACAAACACCCAGACATTACACATCCCCAGAGTATGTTTGATAGGCCCCACAATTACCGCACAGATGGCTGTTATCTGTGTTCTCCATTACAAAGCAAGTACATAAATTCTGGGTCCAGGGCTGGTTTTTAAATTTCCAAACATCACCAAAAGATCACAAGGCATACAGAGGAGCAGAAAAATGTGTTACAATTAAAGGAACAAGACAAACCTCCAAAAACTGGCCCTAAACTAATAAAGAACTATAAATTACCTGACAAAGGATTCAAACTATCTATCATAAAAGTGCTCATGAAGGAAGAGTAGAAACCGGGTAACTAAATGAAATCCAGTAAAGTATGCATGACCGAAATGAAAATCCAGAGACAGGCAGTTTAAAAAACGACCTAACAGATATTAGGAGCTGAAAAGTACAAACTAAATTTTAAAGTACACTAAAGGGTCAGCACCTGACTTGATGAAGTAGAAGAAAGACTTAGACAACATAAAGATCCCTCATTTTAAATTATCCACTGAGGGGAATAAAAAACTTGTGGAAAAGGACAGGGTCCAAGGGACTTATGGGACACCAACAAGTAGACCAATATACACATTAAGGGGGACGCCCCCCAAGGAGAGCAGAGTGGAAAGGGGCAGATAGCTTACGTGAAGAACAACTGGCTTATACCTGCACAATTGTGGGAAAACAGAGACATGTTCAAGAAGCTCAGTGAATTCTAAGTAGGATAGATGTCAAGACATGAGGACACAGACACATTATAATTAATTTATCAGAAATCACAAGTGAACAGAGAGCTTTGAAACACCATGACAAAACTAATTTCTCCTGTGTAACAGAGCTCTTCTAAGAACATTAATGGTTTCTCAGCAGAACTTACAAAAAGAAATGCAAGGGATAAAATCTTCAAGTACCGAAAGACCAAAAAAAATATCAACCAAAAACACTATGTGGCATAAATGTCCTTCAAAAATGGACAAATGAAGGCATACCCACGTCAAATCCCCTAGAAGTGTACCATTAGACCTGTCCTACAAGAAACACTAAAGAAAGTCTTTCTGGTTAAAGCACAAAGATTCTAGACAGTAATTAAAACCACATGAAAATATAAAGCTCTCTGGTAAATGTAAATGTTTACACAAATATAGAAACCTAGAATATTGTAATGAGGTAGCACAGACTGCTATTTTCTTACTGAACTGAATTATTTTAAAGAATAAAAACACAGGGGCACGTGGTTGATTTTGGCTCAGGTCAAGATCTCAGGTTGTGAGATCAAGCCCTGCATTGGGCTCTAAGTCTCTCCCTCTCCATCTGCCCCTCCCCCCACTCACATGCATGCTCTCTCTCTTCCTTAAAAAAAAATAAATAAAAGAATAAAAATGAGGGGCGCCTGGGTGGCTCAGTCGGTTAAGCGACTGCCTTCGGCTCAGGTCATGATCCTGGAGTCCCCGGATCGAGTCCCGCATCGGGCTCCCTGCTCAGCGGGGAGTCTGCTTCTCCCTCTGACCCTCACCCCTCTCATGCTCGCTCTCTCATTCTCTCTCTCAAATAAATAAATAAAATCTTTAAAAAAAAAAAAGAATAAAAATGATATATCTAAATTACAGAGTACACAACAGAAAAGACACAATTATTAAATATAGGGTTACGAGCGACCTACAGTGGGTACGGGGATGGACAGGATAAGCAGTAGTTTTGCATGCTCTTGACGATATTAGGTTAAAATGGTTTGTTACAGCTTTGAGAGGTTTTAAGTAATCCCTATGGTAACCGGGGTGGGAAAAAAAACCAACAACAGAAGATATAACAAGGAAAGGAGATCGTATCAAAGCATGTCACTACAAACATCAAACAAATATAATGAGGCACACTGGGAGGGAAAGGAGGATAAAACAGCCACGAGAAGTACAGAAAACTACGAAAAGACAGCAGCAGTACTTCCCCTTCCTAATTACTTTGACGGTAAGTAGATTAAACGCCCCCCATTAAAAGGCATAAATTGGCTGAATGAGTAAAACACAAGATGCAACACCCTCCTGTCTACAAGAGAGTCACATTAAGTCTAAGGACACACCTAAGATGCAAGTAAAAGTACGTAAAAGCACATTTCACGAAAACGGAAACCAAAAGAGGGCACAGGAGGCCATACTAATACCATACAAATACATGTAAATTCATAGCGTTTCAGAAGAGAAAAACATACATACGTAAGGAAACGAAACTACCCAGATACTGCTAACAATTATGTGTGCACCTGACAACAGAGATCCCAGACATGTGAAGCACAAAAGGCAGAACTGAAGGAATAAATCAACAGCATCATTATAGGAGCAGAGGTTAATACCTTGATTTAACTGGACAGAAAGCCCACATTCAAGTCCAGGAAGGGGAGCACTTGATTACATATGACGGACGTATACAGACCACTCCACCAAGCAAGAGTCGGATACACAAATCTTCTCAGTCACACACAGAATGTTCTCTAGCACAGACTGTCTACAAAACACGTCTTAACAAATTTAAAGATTAGTATCGTAAGTATCATTTCTGATCACCATGGAATAAAACGAAGAATGAAGAGCAGATGGGAAACTGGAAATGCCACAAATATTTGGACATTAAACAACATGCTCTTGAACAATCAATGGGTCAAAATGAAATTATAAAGAAAATAACCAGTAAATACCTTGAAAGGAATGAAATGAAACAATATATTCAAACATATTGAAATCAGAAAAAGTCATTCTTTTTTTTTTTTAAGATTTTATTTATTTGAGAGAGAAAGAGAGGAGAGAGGGAGGGCATGAGCGGGAGGAAGGGGCAGAGGAAGAGGAAGAAGCAAACTCCCTGCTGAGCATATAGCTGGATGTAGGGCTGCTCAATCTAAGGACCCTGAGATCATGACCCGAGCCTAAGTCAGACACTTAACTGACTGAGCCACCCAGGCACCCCCAGAGAAAGTAATTCTAAGGAAACAGTCAGTGGAGTGAAAAGGCTACTTGAAAAATGCAAGGAATTTTTTTTGCAGAGCGTCTAGAGCAGAAAGATTTAACATTTAGAACAGAGAAAGAACTATTGCAATGACAACCAAACAGCAACTAGCATGATTAGTAACTGTACAAAATTTTCAATGGGCACAATCCAAGAAATATATACAAATGGACAAGGCACAGGAAAGATGCTCAACCTAACTATTCATTAGAAAAATATAAATCAAACAGTGAGTCATCACCCCTCACCTGTCCAGATCCCACTATTAAGCACGAACAACAACAAAAAAAGTACACGTGCTGGAAAGGATGAGGAGAGATTGGACCCCTTATACACTGTTAGAGGAAATGCATATGAAGCAATCACTATGGAAAACGGAATGGGGGTTCCTCAAAGAGTTGTAAATCATATTACCATATGATCCAACCATCGCACTTGACAGTATATAACCAAAGCAATTCAAAGTGGGATCCACAAGAGATGTTTGCACAGGGATATTCACAGCAGCATTATTCAGAAAAGCCAATAATAAATGAAAGCAACAGAAATACTTATGAATGCATAAGAAAATGTAGCATATACATTCACTAGAATAATAATCAGCCTTGAAAAAAGAGACACATACTGTCACTTTATACAACATGGTTAAAACGTGATAAGTGAAATAAATGAGTCACAGAAACAGATACACTATGATTTCATTTAAGTGACTAAACCTAATGTGAACCTCATGAAAAGGAAGGAAGGAAAGAGAGAAGGAAAGAAAGAGAGGGTGCCAGGATCTCAGACGCAAGTGTGGAAGTGGGTACTTAACAGTTACTAAGTTTTAGTTTTATAGGATGAGGTAATTCTAGAAATTGCTATTCCAATAATGTCAACACACTTAACACTTTAGTTAAAAATGGTTAAAATGGTAAATTTCGTGGCATATATTTTTGACCACAATGAAGAATAATGACACCTAAAACTGAAGAGATACAAATTTTTAAAAAATTACCTTTAGTTCAAAAAGGTGTTTCTTTCAAAAGAGAATATGAATTCATCCACAAATAGATGATGACATTAATTCCATATAACAACTTACCCAGGATAAACACACAATATAAAACCACCAGTGACAACCAACCAAGAAAAGAAACAAACAAGGTAAGTCATGAACCAACAATGTACGGGTAATATTTGTACAAACAAATACACACATAATTTTATTGGCATTTGACATATGGCTGATTCCTATTTCAATTAAACCCTACACTGTCTTTGAACTCCTAAGTTGAAAATTGTTATCCAAAACTATAAAACAGATAAAAAAACAAAAGCACAATTCACTAACGCTGTAGAAACTATCAATAAAAATGAAGTTTTACTGAATGCAAAACAATAGGAGAAATGTTACCTGTAATACTTCTGAATAAAACAGATACGCTATTATACAAGGATCCTTCCATATAACGAGTTTTAAACCGAGACCGGGCACTCAAGAAAAGCAAGCATTTTCTGCTTTGTTTACTTTCTGCTAATGTTTGACACATTAGCATGTGTTATGTGGCATAAATTGTGCACAGAAAATTCATCACAGTTGATCATAAAATGTTCTAATAAAAATTTTATGGATGAGCTTCATTAAATGACACTAGAGAATTTGTTAAGATATTGCCACTTCTACAAAGAATGCCAAGGCTGTACTTCATTCTTGAGAAGCGACATCACGAACAAACATACAGAGAAAGACCATGATGGTTGTACAATATGCTGAGTATCACTGCTATATAAAATAAGCATTTTGGGCACCTGGGTGGCTCAGTTGGTTAAGCGACTGCCTTCGGCTCAGGTCATGATCCCGGAGTCCCGGGATCGAGTCCTGCATCCGGCTCCCTGTTCAGCGGGGAGCCTGCTTCTCCCTCTGACCCTCCCCGCTCTCATGTGCTCTCTCTCTCTCTCAAATAAATAAAATCTTTAAAAATAAATAAATAAAATAAGCATTTAGGTATAAATTATACCACAGTTCACATGTATTTTAAGATAATCATTTCAAGTAGCACTTCCCAAATCACACATTCAGGTGTGTTCTCCGCTTTGACCATTACACCTCACCTGCATCATCTGCTTTACTCATTCCCACCTACCTGGATGTAAGGCTCCTTTCTCTTCACATCCCAGGGCTCTCTCTTGGCTCCAGAAAGGTGAACAGGTGTCACTTAGATATAAGACTCATTTGTTTTAAAAAGAGAAATAGGAATTCTTTTGGATTCTTTAATTTTCAACCCAGTATTGTCCTCAATACAGAAGAGAGAACATTGTAGAATTCTAGAAAATGGTTTCCCCAAATACTGTTATTTGATGAGTTTGAATGGAATGTTTTTATGGAAATTATACGTGCTACTAGAACACAAAGAATGGCAACAACAATCCTTTTTAAACATTTACTAGAGGGACGCCTGGGTGGCTCAGTCGGTTAAGCATCTGCCTTCGGCTCAGGTCATGATCCCAGGGTCCTGGGATCGAGCCCCGCATCGGGCTCCCTGCTCCGCGGGGAGCCTGCTTCTCCCTCTGCCTCTGTCTCTCTGTGTCTCATGAATAAATAAAATCTTAAAAAAAAAAAAAATTTACTAGAAACCAGGTAGTATTGTAAGTTAATGCAAGGAAACAAACCAAAACAACAAAATAATTTATGAGACCAAACATATTTTTTTTTCTCTTATGAGAGTATTTTGCCAAACGTCCAGTAAATGGAAGAAATGAGGTTTTAACCAAGGTTATATGCGTTTATATAACATGACACACAAGTCTACATACAGAGACACACATAGCAATGTTCTGTAGGGACCAAGGGTAGGCTGCCCCCCAAGATGAACATTCTTTTGGGCTAAAGGTAATTGACGCCCTGGCTTAAGAGAAACTTTTTACCGTCCCTTAACTTTGTAGAAGGATCTAACCTGGGGGTCTTCACAGAATATGGGTTATTAGTAGTGACAAATTTTATCTGAGTGACCCACCTGTGACGTGGCAAACATCTAAGTATCAAACATCTACTCTTCTTAATGCCTTGTGAAGTACGTTTTTCCACTTGAAAATCCCTGGTCCTCCTCCTTAGTTCAGGAAGACATAAATACCTCATTTTGCCTGACTGCCTTTGGGACTGCCATGCCTGTGAGGGTTCCTTACACTTATAAAATTTAAGTTGATCTTTCTTGTTAATCTGTCTCATTTCAATTGGATTCTTAGTCCAGGTAGAAGGACCTTGAAGGGAACAGAAATTCATACTCCCTGGCAGGATCAACACAAAATTGATCTAATGAAGCCAAGCATTGATCTTGTCAGTTCAGATGTAAGAAAGCAAACTACAGGTCATATATTCCCAGGCACAGCTGTTCCAGACAAGGGACATGTAGCCTAGGCTCAAGACATAGGCATGTGACCCCACTAGCTTACAAGTAGTTAATCAGCACTAGCCTACAGATATAATTACAGGATACACCTCATAAAACCTCTCAGATAAAGAAGAACGATATTTTTCTGATTCAAAGTGTTTTGAGAAGGAATACACCTCTAGGGTATAAGGTGAAGTGACACCAGAAGTTATTAAGGACATCTGCTAACATGACCTCATGGGTCTATAAATTTTTTGTTTTTTCCAGTTTCACCTTAAGCCACAAAATTACACCACTTCTATTATTTGTGAAGAGTTTACGACAACAGAATTGTTCACAATCACCTTATTCAAACAATAAGGTAAATGAAAGGCTGAATTCTATGTAACATAGCAATTTCATATCTGCTTAAATCCAATCAATTTGATTTTCACATCAATAGAATATTAAACAAAGCACATACAGTGAAAACAGGCCACAATAAATGATAAGACATTTTGCTCAGTCACTAAAGAAAGCCCTTCACGTTTCCAATTTCACACCATCAAATTAATCATTCTTGCTGATTTAAAAACACAAATCAGGGGTGCCTGGGGGACTCCAGTGGGTAAGCGTCTGCCTTCGGCTCAGGTCATGATCCCAGCACACTGGGATCCAGCCCTGGGTGGGCTCCCAACTCAGTGGGGAGCCTGCTTCTCCCCGACCCCCTTATTCTCTCTTGCTCACTCTGCTCTAAGAAATAAATAATCTATAAAAAAAAAATAATAAAAACACAAATCAAATATGGATCCTAGGGCTTACTTTCAGAGGTACCAGCACAGATAACTTCCTATAGTGATCCAATTTGGAAGTCAGTAGGGACCAGAAGCCTACTCCCCGAGAGCAGGGAGCCTGACGCAGGCCCAATCACAGGACCCCAGGACCATGACCTGAACGAAAGGCAGATGTTTAACCAACTGAGCCACCCAGGCGTCCCAGAAGATGATTTTCTTCTACAATACTGCATGGCCACAAAACACTGTAAAGTCAGGAGAAGCACAGATGCATCTGCCTCTTAGAAACTTAAAATTCTGGGGGCGCCTGGGTGGCTCAGTCGGTTAAGCGACTGCCTTCGGCTCAGGTCATGATCCTGGAGTCCCAGGATCGAGTCCCGCATCGGGCTCCCTGCTCGGCGGGGAGCCTGCTTCTCCCTCTGACCCCCCCCCTCTCATGTGCTCTCTGTCTCTCTCATTCTCTCGGTCTCAAATAAATAAATAAAATCTTTAAAAAAAAAAAAAAAAGAAAGAAACTTAAAATTCTTCACAATGTGACCAATTTAAATCCTTGACACGTTCTGTAGATGAGATTCTGAATGAATGCCAAGACAAAGGATATTAGTTCCTCTCAGTAGAGAGTGGCAGAGTCAACTTCAGCACCCGGCAGCCATCCCACACAAATAATTCAGTTGCTCCATCAGGGGAAGCATAGAAGAATCAGCCACTTAGCATGTTGAGCACTTTGAATTCAGCCAGGCTAACTCCAGGGAAAACCAAGACACAAAACGCAATCCACCATCTCCAGGGTGACACCTGAAGCAGCGAGATTAAACCCTAATTAGCACATTCTTTCACAGCTAAATTCCCTTACCTAGTGCTGGCATGTCAACCAACAGGGACAGAAAATAAACCATCACAACCGGAAAAATGGGATGGAAAACACCCTTCATACAATCTGGTGGGACTCATGTTTAATACACATGGATTACATATCTGCAAGCATCTAAATAAGTAGAATATACAAAGGATTTTAATGCTCAAGTGGTCTAAATGAGGATCCCTCAGATACTTCATTTGTGTACCTATGCATCCCCTTCAAGGGAGCCATCTATTAAATAGAGAGGGATACATATTTTGATTGCTACTTAGCAGCTTTTATTTTTTTAAGAGATTTACTTATTTTAGAGAAAGAGAGAACACAGGGTGGGGGAGAGGCAGAGGACAGGGGAGAGACTCTTAAGGAGACTCCGCATGCAGCCTGACAGCCCGACACCAGGGCTCCATCTCATGACCCCGAGATCATACCTGGGCCAAAACCAAGAGTTAGATGCTTAACCAACTGCACCACCCAGGAACCTCTACGCAGAAGCTTTTAAAGGAGACACTGATAATGTACTATCTAAGCAGGAAACAAATACAGGACCTTCTGAAATAGGGCCAAAACCTGAGCTCAAAAATATCAACTCCTGTACAACTACTTTCTACTGCTACAGCACCTTTTTATAACTTAAATAGGATGCCAGGAAATGAGGCATTAAATTAAATCCCGTCAGAGAACAAGAATTCTTGTCCCCTCAAAGGTCCTTCTAGCTGGACTTAGAATCAAATTCATATGAGACAGATTAACAGGAGAAAAATCAAATTTAATAGGTACATGGACAGGAAATCCAAACAGAAGTGAAGTTCCAGACTGTCAGGGAAGAGGAGGTACAAATGTCATCCTGAAATAAGGAAAGAAGGGGTGGCGGTCAGGAGCTTCACAGGAAAGGAAAACACTTCACAGGGCAATAAGAGCACATCTTTGGTATTTAGGTATTTGTCTTACCTTAAAGATGGTTCAGAGATAAACTTTTTCATGTTAATCTCTCATGTTCTGGAAAGAACCACCCCCCGCCCAATTTAGATTCTTCTGGGTTGTTAATGGCAGGGGAGGGGTAGAATGTCCTCTGCAACCTGCAGGTTCTCAAGTACCTTCAACTTCAATGATCCAAAGGGGCATTTTGCAGGGGGCGGTGGGTGGAGAGAGAGGCTTGTCCTGCTCCTTCAGTTCCCCCATCTCAAACTTCCTTGGGAGTTTCAAGTATTACATGTTGATCTGGTAGATTACTTCATGTCACTGATCTAGCATTTTACCCTGCCAATAGGGCAGTTTGGCCAAACTCGTTTCAGAAGGCAATGATACAGGTGTATTTTCAAAGGTAGCCCTGTAGCTTAAGTACTGTGATTAAATGAGGCATTTATATGAAAACAAATGAACTACGATTAATGATTAGATCAAATGTTAAGGCAGGTTCTGATTTCTGAGGGTAGCCAGCTGAGCAGACTTCTATATGTTAGATTTCAAGCATCTTAAGATAGAGTGAGGGCAGGCAGGGGAAACCTAACATTTTGTCCTGGTTTATAGTTTAAATACTACGTTGGTAGTGTTTCAGTGGTCCACAGAGCCACAGTACTAAGACTGTCTATACATGAGCTATTACGACAATTTCTTTACAATCATTCATATTAAGTTTGCAGAGCTTCAGGGAAAATGTCAATTTTAGTTCTCGGGGCGCCTGGGTGGCTCAGTCGTTAAGCGTCTGCCTTCGGCTCAGGTCATGATCCCAGGGTCCTGGGATCGAGCCCCACATCGGGCTCCCTGCTCTGCGGGAAGCCTGCTTCTCCCTCTCCCACTCCCCCTGCTTGTATTCCTGCTCTCGCTATGTCTCTCTCTGTCAAATAAATAAATAAAATCTTAAAAAAAAAAAAAAAATTTTAGTTCTCAAATGATTCCAAGTAGGAAGGTGAGAGAAAACTCAAAATGTCTGGGGACTTGTAGCCATGCATTGGTCGACATTAGAAGAAATCAGGATGTAGTCCAGTTAATACTGAATACTATTAAAATCTAGTATCTACAAAATGTTACTGAAACAAATTTTTACCAAAGATAGTCAAATTAACACTAATTTGATTACAAAATAGTCTAAGAAAAAAACACTTGGCCTGACTATTTACATAACTGCAGGTAGAACGGAGGTTGAGCTACAGACACTAAAAACAGTTTTGCAGGAACTTTTCATTAGGAATCTCTAAATCGAACTTTTAATAGCATCTCCAGGTCAGAGTCCATGCCATTTTCGTGCACCAGACTTTATGGACAGTAACTACAGATTTCAGTGAACTCCTCTCTTCATGAAAGTCCCCTAAATATCCTGAGGTTCCTGCACCTGCTAGTAAGTAATCTTCCTTGCTCACATGGTAAGGCTGCTGGGAACTCCCTAAGCAAGGTATCAGGCTGGCATTTCAAAGGGGGCCTTATTTGATCCATAAAGTCAATCTTAGTTCCCTATAGCTGTCTTGTCGTATCTGAGTCTATGCAGCTCTTTCTCAGCTATGACATCCCAGTCAAAGCCATGGTTGTATAAACAGTGTTTGTTTGTGTCTTGTCATCATGAGAACAGATTCTTACTAAAATTATACGTATACATATATATACAGGCATTAAAAAATATAAAAATAGTTACTGAGACACTCTGAATTCTGGAGGAATCAGGGAGAAAAGATAAAACGTTCCAATTTGTTTACAAAGGTGTATTTTGTGTAACGTAAGTTAACATAAGGGATAAAATTTCTTAAATCTGTAAACACCAAAGTATTTTTTAAAAGGTTTTATTTAAATTATAGTGAGTTAACATGCACTGTCATATTTGTTTCAGGTGTACAATAGTGATTGAACAATTCCATACAACACCCAGTGCTCGATACAACAAATGCACATCTTCATTCCCATCACTTCTTTAACTCATCTCTCAAATCCATCTCCACTCTGGTAACCATCAGTTTCTTCTCTATAGTTAAGAGTCTATTTCTTGATTTGCCTGTCTGCTTTTGTTTCTCCTTTGCTTGTTTGTTTCTTATATTCCACGTATGCGTGAAAACACACGGTATTTGTCCTTCTCTGACTTCTTTACGTTAGCAATAATAACCTAGCTCCATCCATGTCATTGCAAACGGTAAGATTTCATTCCTTTTTAAGGCTAATATTCCATTCTATAGAGATACCCATCTTCTTTATTATTGGTCAATAAACACTTGCACCAGACTGTTTGAAGCAGAAATGCCCACTGTCACTGACTGTTAAACCACTCCTCCGAGAAATCCATGGCACAGAGCCAGGGCACAGGGCTACACTCATCATGGCACGTGGTAAAGGGAGGAAGGTCCCCCACAGCAGTGCATCAGCTTCCACGAAACGATACCCATCTACAGTGGATTCAAACTATGTTGGGGTTATATACCTGGGATTCTAGCGCTTTGGTGAAACCACAGCCCACACCTTGCTGAGCCCGCCTGTTCCACTGTCCAGAAGGCTTCTTCATCTCCAACATCTACTCTACCATGTGATATTTTGAAGCTATGCACTAAATGACTGCATCATCGAATACCCTTCCTCCATCCACAGCCACTCATCTAGACCTGGGCAAACAGAGTCATCACAACAGCATCTGGTCCTCACTAACACACAGGAATTCAGTTAAATCATGAAGATAAAATAGGACTTCCCTACTCCTCAGGAACCCACCACACTTGCCAATTCCTTTATTCCATTGCATTTATTCATCAGATGACACCACCAAGAGGTAACTGTGTCTTTTGAATGACTAAAGGGAGCCACGTTAGGTTCCCTACCCACACTGAAAAGAATTCTTCACATTTTCTTCCAACAGGTCTTACCTTTCTCTCTAAGGATGCTGCCATCATTGTGTTTTACTTATATTTACATCCCACATGCCAGGGCTAAATGTCTGAATTGACACCCATTGGCCTTACTTGTCTCTAATCTCAATTAAAAGGTCAGTGAGGACATTCTCACCACAACACAGGCAAAGAAGAACGTTTGAGATGCCTATGTAGGTGGAAATAAAACTGGGGATAAATAGAAATGGAGATCTGCAGATATCCAGGAAAATAAAAAAGTGTAAGTTATTTTTCTAAATCCAGGGAGTCAGTTGTGCAACCCAGGAAAGGTGTCCCCTCTCCACATGCAGAATTCACGCCAATTCTTCATCCTCTGTACTTTCTCTTAACTGGGGCTACAATGTCACTCCTACCGGAATATATTTCTCTAACTTATGGGGTATCTATTACACACAAACCATTGTTGTAAGTGTATGTTTACTAGATAGAAACATGAAAACAACACCCACATGTATGAAGTGGGGCACATAACTTTATTAGGGGCCATGGTAGAGTGCTTTAGGGTCCCGGGGAGAAGTCCAGATAGCCTTTCAAACTAAAATAGGTTTAAGTAAGCTCGGTGGGAGTCTTCTCTAAAGGACACATAAGGGGAAAGTCATGGGAGACAGGAGAAATGTTTGCTCACAAGGGTGGACTGGGAATGCCCTATCACGAGGTACTAACTTCTGACTCTGCAGTTTGTTGTGTAGGAAATGCACTAGTAAGATTCTCTTGTGTCACTTAAAAGTCCCCTGCAAAACTCCTGCCTACACAAAATGTATGCTAAGTAGCACTGTCATGGAGTACTTCACTTAGTTGATCAATAAGACCCACATACAATCTATAATACATCTGTTATACTATCCCACTAGTCCCAAGGAGGAGAAAATGATACAATAGATAAACTAACGGAAAAACAATCACACATTATCTAAACGTTAAAGCCAATGACAAAAACGGATTACTAGATAATATTTCCACTGTTGCCAAATAGGTGATAGATACCATTAGTTACCTACAAGCTTATATAAAATGAGATAGGTTAACATTGGTAGTCAGATAACACTTCATTCATTACATATCCGTGTTAACATGATAAAAACCATTGTGTTTTATTAATTAAAATATATTAAGTTCACACATAGACTAAGTTATGCATTTCAATCCCCTCTATAATCCTTGCTCAAAATACAGTATATAAGCATTAAAAAGCATTCAAGCACTGATATAATGATGTGGGAGTAATGGTTTCAACAGTTTTCAGGTGTGAGGTCCTTCTCAACAAATGTGGATGTATGCTATGTTGGGGAAGAGTCAGCTACCCTCTTTATGGTATCTGTGAGGATTTCTTCCTTTCAACCACATCCACTAATATTCTCTAACTATTGCTATCATGAGGATACATCAGAATTTTACTGGATTGCCACTTGTTTTTCCTCTAATACCAGTTGGTAAAATATTTTATTTGTAATATTCAGAAAGTTCTTTAGTTTTAATAAATGGAAAAGACTGATGTTCTGAACACCTTTTTCATGACAACCGTCATTAATGTTATAACCACAAACAATATCTTCATTTAGATTTTCTTTATATATTGTATATTATATTGTCCTTCATCTTCCATGGATAATTAGATATCATGAGTCCCACCTAGTGAAGGAGAGAGCTCCTATCTTTGAGGAAGCAACAATCAGTCACACAATTTCACACGTTCTAAAAATAAATGTATTTTCTGAAGTGACTTGAGAGTAGAGATACATTAATATTTGCTAGACACAAATATCAGATAGGGCCAATGTTAAAAAAAGCACATATTGATATTAATTAGAACTATGCAAAAATCTATCCACTTAATCTTTTGAAGAACAGGACAGACATTTCTAACAGTTTAACTTTGTTATTATTCCTTATCATGAGTATTCTGATGTAATATCTGAATAGACTGACTGACGTAGTGCTTTGTACTTGATTTCTGTGACATTTATTGACATTTGATGTTCAGTTACATACATTTCTAAGTATTTACATCTTTCAAGTTACTGTCCTTTATGCACTCACGAGTGTTTACTAATGTGTGTATTTAAAATGAAGGTCTTTCCTCATTCATAAATTTGTAGGGTTTAACTCTAGTGTGAATTTTTGGATATTAAGGATTGAATTCCACTTAAAGGCACTGCAAATTTCTCTGTATTTTAGTTTCCATCCTGTGATGAGAACTATGATGTTCAGTAAGTTGGGAGTTCCAGCTAGAGGCTTGAGACATTCTTTTACCTTTGTAATGTTTCCCCTCAGTATGAACTCTGAGATGCTGAGTAAGAGTTGAGCAATCCTAAAAGTTTTACCACACTCTTTACATTTCTAAGGTTTTTTTCTCCAATACGAATTCTCTGATGGTCAATGAAGCTTGACTTCTGATTAAAGGGCTTGCCAAATTCATTATGTTTGCAAAATCTTCTCCAGTATACATCCTCTGATCAGAAGTTAGACTTTAGCACTGCTTAAAGGCCTTGGCACATTATTTTGGTTAGGACTCCTTCAAGTATGAATTCTGTGATGTCGAGTCAGGTGTGAGTGCTGGATAAAGGTATCACCACATTCTTTACATATGTAAGGTTTCTCTCCACTATGAATTCTGTGATGTCGAGTAAGGTGTGAATGCCGGTTAAAGGCCTGACCACATTCTTTGCATATATAAGGTTTCTCTCCAGTATGAATTCTGTGATGTTCGGTAAGCTTTGACTGCTGGTTAAAGGCCTTACCACATTCTTTACATTGGTAAGGTTTCTCTCCACTGTGAATTCTGTGATGTCGAGTAAGGTGTGAGTGCCGGTTAAAGGCCTGGCCACATTCTTTACATATGTAAGGTTTCTCTCCAGTATGAATTCTGAGATGTTCAGTAAGCTTTGAGTGCTGGTTAAAGGCCTGGCCACATTCTTTACATATATAAGGTTTCTCTCCACTATGAATTCTGTGATGTCGAGTAAGGTTTGAGTGCTGGTTAAAGGACTGGCCACATTCTTTACATATGTAAGGTTTTTCACCACTATGAATTCTGTGATGTTGAGTAAGGCTTGAGTGATGGTTAAAGGCCTGGCCACATTCTTTACATTGGTAAGGTTTCTCTCCAGTATGAATTCTGTGATGTTGAATAAGGTTTGAGTGCTGGTTAAAGGCCTTGCCACATTCTTCACACTGGTAAGGTTTCTCTCCAGTATGAATTCTCTGATGTCGAGTAAGCATTGAGTGCTGGTTAAAGGCCTTTCCACATTCTTCACATTGGTAAGGTTTCTCTCCAGGAAGAATTCTGTCATGTTGAATAAGGTGTGAGTGGTGGATAAAGACCTTGCTACATTCTTCACATTTGTAAGGTTTCTCTCCAGTAGGCATTGGCTGGTGTTGAGATGGTGTTGAGTGCCAGTCAAAGGCTTTACCACATTCTTCACAAATGTAAGTTTTCTGTCCAGTAGCAGCTGTGTTATGTATGTTTAGTCCTGATGATTGACTCAACATGTTCACAGGTTTATTACATCTGTATATGTTTTTTTCCATGTGAACTCTCTGATAATCACCAACACTGGAGGACTGGTTAACAGATTTCCCACACTCATTATATTTATAAGGATTCTCTCCCATAGGGATACTCTTATGTATAATCAGGTTGGAGCTTTGATAAAAGACTTCCACATATTTATCACACTCATAATGATTCTCTGGAAAATGAGTCCTCACACATTTATTAACATTTGAACCCTCGTTAAATTTGTTCTCAGAGTCACTGCATTGAGCAATTCTATTTTCATTGAAAATGCTCTGGTCATCTTGTAGGGCCGACTCCTCGGTGAAGGACCTCTCAAATGAATCCCACTTAGCACTTTGTTCTTCATTTTTAAATCTCTGATTTTCAGAAATGTTTGACTCAAAGGTCAATCCAATTCTACTTTCAAAATGGTTCAAATAATTATTTTCAGCATGGACTAGGCAACTTTCCAGATTTTCCAAATTCTCGTTCTCCAAATATGTATGTTTCACCATTTGATTTGAGCCCTTGCTTACAGAAAGACACTGCTTTGCAGAAGTAGCAGGCTTAAGAAGGGATATTTTCCCAAGTGTTTTACATTCTTCATCATTTTGGGCAGTGAGATTCATATTATGGACAGTTGTCTCAGTTTGGATATGTCCTCCATGATATCTTTGATGCTCTTCACTCTCCCCATCATTTTTCCAGTCTATCATTAAGTGTAAATTGTCAAGGGCACTATGTTTATATCTACCCACTGCCACGTTTTGGAAAGAAGCTTCTATGCACAGCTTTGGCAGGAAACTCTGGGTGCCATGTGAAGATACAGCTGAAAGATATTGAATAAGAGAAAAGTAAAATCATTCCACTTACTATTCTCAGATGAATATAATGAAAGCTTCTAATACGCAAAATTAAAATCAATCAGAGAACTTCAGCAATATGGCTGAGAAAGAATCATCAGGACTTCATTCCTCCAGGGAGACAAACGCGCAGACAACGTACAGATCACATAGCCTATCGCACAGTTCCATAGTCTTGTCATGCTGGAGCACACATCACGATCCTATACCTCAAAAAATCAGGAAAAGTGCCATCTGATGCCAAAACTAGCAGAAGGAAGGAAATTTAAACTTAAAATAGAAATCAACAAAACACGATAGCAAAAACAGGAAAACATCAATAGGAAGACTGCATTTTCAGAAAAGATCAACAAAATCAATATACTTTTAAATAAAGAATGGAAGCAAGAAGACTAGGTAAAATCAGAAGAAGTGGAAGCAGATGCAATACAACTGATACCAAAGAAATAAAAACAATTATAAGAGGTGATGATGGATAATTACATGTCCACAAACAGATATTAAAAAAAACTTGTATAAATCTCAACAAGTGTATAACCTACCTGACTCCATTATGGAGAAATAATTAAAAAGTACAAATATCAAATAATCTACCACTATTAAACACACTGAAAAAGCAAAACAAAACAAAACTCCCAACAAAGAAAGTCCTGTGCCAGATAAATTCACTGCAGAATTCAAACAAACATTTAAAGAGAAAGCACTTCAAATCTCCTCCAACATTTCCAAGGAGTGAAGAGAAAGGAAACTATCAAACAATCTCTGAGACACCAGCTTTACCAGGTTATCAAAGCCAAAGGAAGACACTACAAACAAAGAACACTACCAACTACTAACTATGAGGAATAGTTATACTAAGTCCACAATAAAATGAAGCAAACTGAATCAAAAGCACATTTTACTATTTTACAACATAATCAAGTGAGAATTCTTCCTGGAGTTCAGGGTCTTTTAACATATGGAAATCTATAAATTTAAGAGTGTGCATTAACAGAATGAAGGTCAAACATGACATGTTCATATTAATTGAAGCAGAACAAGAATGTGAGCATATCGGACACAGTTTCATGATTAAAAACACTCGAGAGTAGGAATAGAAGGAAACCACCTCAGCATAATACAGGCCATACGTACTGAAAGCTGAAATCTAACATATTCAATAGTAAAAGACTGAATGCTTCTCCTGTATGATCAGAAACAAGGTAAAGGAATGACTTCAGCACTTCCATTCAACATAGTACTGGATATTCTAGTCAGAACAATCAGGTAAGAAAAAGATACATAAAAAGAATCCAATTCAAAAAGAAAAAGAAAACTATCTCTGTTCAGATGACATGATCTATAGAAAACCATAAAGAATGCCTATTTTCATTTTTATGCTATTTTATTGTTTGGTCATCACTTGTATATTTCTGCTGATTTTCCCCACTAGACTTTCCATTTTCAATTTTTTTAATGCTATAAATGCTTGAGTTAAGAAAAAAGGTTCAGGGCGCCTGGGTGGCTCAGTTGGTTAAGCGACTGCCTTCGGCTCAGGTCATGATCCTGGAGTCCCGGGATCGAGTCCCGCATCAGGCTCCCTGCTCGGCGGGGAGTCTGCTTCTCCTTTTGACCCTCCTCCCTCTCATGCTCTCTCTCATTCTCTCTCTCTCAAATAAATAAATAAAATCTTTAAAAAAAAGAAAAAAAGTTCAAATAAACAACATAACGTTATACTACAAGGAACATAAAAAAGAAGAAACAAACATGAAATTTAGAGGAAGGAAATAAGGAAGAAAAATCAGACATAAAAAAAACAGAGATCAGAATAAAAAGTAACACTGAAAATCTCTATCAAAATTCCAATGTCATTTTCTTTGGCAAAAGAGCAAAACCCCTCCTAACATTCATGTGGATGCCACAGTATAACACCCCCAAAATAATTTTCAAACTGAAGAGTACATTGGAGGCACCACACTCCCTGATTCAAAACATACTACAGGGGCGCCTGGGTGGCTCAGTTGGTTGGGTGACTGCCTTCGGCTCAGGTCATGATCCTGGAGTCCCTGGATCGAGTCCCGCGTCGGGCTCCCTGCTCAGCGGGGAGCCTGCTTCTCCCTCTGACCTCCCCCCTCTCATGTACTCTCTCTCATTCTCGCTCTCTCAAATAAATAAATAAATCTTTAAAAATAAATAAATAAATAAATAAAACATACTACAACGCCATAGTTATCACAATACACCACAGACATAAATACAGGGATAGCTAACCAAAAAGCAGAGGTGAGCCAGACCCGTCCTCATCCAATGTTAATGTGTAGGACAATGAAGTGAAGATCCTGTCAAAACTTATAATCTGATTTGGATTTCTAGGTGGGATCTGAGTTCCCACATTTCTCACGAGCTTGCAAGTGACGCCCATATCTTAGCTCAAGTGCCACACTTTTAAATTCCAAAAAGAAAAAGAAAAGAAATGGATGACTCTGAACGTAAAGAATATTGTGGAAATTACAACTTCTAATTTCAAGAACAAAACAATTCGTCTTTGAACATTTACTACCCACTACATCACATTCTAACATTTTTTCATAAATTCACCCATGAATCCACACTAACCTATGAGAACAGTAGAATTGTTCTTCACCTTTCAAAAAACATCTTGGCAAAACTTCAGTAATAGTATATCCTGAGTTTTATCCCAGATTGAAATTGAATTACTTTAAGACAAACACACAGACCACTATACAGAAGTAACCCTAAAAGAAGGTTCACAGCAGGTTTCAAAGGGACAATGGGAATGCAAACACAATTAAACCACAGAACATATCAACTAAAACAGGTAAGTGAGGATAAAACATAAAAAATTATAGATTCAATAAAAAAGAATAAAAATGATAGACTAGAGTTTTTCTTTATTGTCACTAAACTGAGAAATGCTTTCAGTGATAAAAACTTATGAATATATTTGTGGATGAAGGTTTTTGTGTCTTGCGAAAACACCACAAAGACAAACACACAAGTATATGACTAAAATAACGACTGTTTTTGAGTCTCTTATAGCATTCAATGTATTGGTCTCATGTGGCTTTTGTGCCGAGTTATATTTTACAATTTTAAGGCAGTGGAACATATATGATGCATGTTTTCTTTCTCCAGAGCAACAGAGAAGTGATAAGAAATGCTATGTTGGGGCTCCTGGGTGGCTCAGTTGGTTAAGCGACTGCCTTTGTCTCAGGTCATGATCCTGGAGTCCCGGGATCGAGTCCCGTATCGGGCTCCCTGCTCGGCAGGGAGCCTGCTTCTCCCTCTGACCCTCCTCCCTCTCATGCTCTCTGTCTCTCATTCTCTCTCTCTCAAATAAATAAATAAAATCTTAAAAAAAAAAAAGAAAGAAAAAAGAAATGGTATGTCTGTGACATGAGTGTGAATAAAATGGAAATGTGTAGGGCCAAGCCGTTATTTATTTATAATCTCTACTTCAAACAATGGTATCTTAGGCCAACACAGGAGAGCCTTCATTTTCAAAGCAGACTACAAAGTGAAACAGAGAAGGGAGTTTCCTCATTAAGTAAGATGACTTATGCACATCTTTCAGTAAATCCTCCCAAAGTACATAAAAATAAATGAGAAAAATTATTAACCTTATAGTGGAGGGATCCAGCAGCGAACACCGAGGACATGAAGTGCATGAATCTCAAATGGGTCACACTGGTGATGGTGCCTAACAGTCTTCAAAGGACACATAATAACTACTGTGAAATAAATGTCCAGAAGCAAGTAAATCATAATTAAATGTAAACATGAGAACTTCCCTTTCATTCAAATATCAAGCCAAATATACTGCCCACACTCTGTAATCTGGAATAGTGTATGTAAACTATGTCTTTCGTGTGCGATCACAGGCTTTCACAGGCTCCTCTGCCTGTGATTTTGATCAGCTCAATCAGAGGCTTTTCCAGAGACCCAGATATGGGAGGTTAACCCATGTACAAGAATCGTGGAACTCTCCTCCTGTAGGGACGCTGCCCTCGAGGGTTCCTGAAACACTGTGGGATTTCTCCACTGCAACACAGATGGACTGGGAGTTTAGATACAAGTCCTAGTCCTCATGTTGACCGATGTCCTGTCCAATTTCTGTCTCTCAAAAATAATGTTCTTCTACTGTTTCCTGAGAGCATCCATAGCAAGGTCAAGTGGAAGAGGAACGGGCAAAGTTCATTTAACACCAGGGCTAAATCTTTTTTTTTTTTTTTTTAAGATTTTATTTATCTATTCATGAGAGAGAGAGAGAGAGAGGCAGAGGCAGAGGCAGAGGCAGAGGGAGAAGCAGGTTCCCCGCAGAGCAGGGAGTCCGATGCGGGACCCGATCCCTGGACCCTGGGATCATGACCTGAGCTGAAGGCAGACGCTCAACCGACTGAGCCACCCAGGCGTCCCACCAGGGCTAAATCTATGGCTCCCTTACGTCATTTACCTCTCAGGTTTAACCAGAGAATGATAAAAACGGATTCCTTTCTAGGTGGTGGAAAAACAAGAAAGAGGCACACCTCACAGGGGAACCAAGAGGCTGAATCAAGGCTGCACAGAATCCAGCTTCAGTTCGTCAAGGGCACTAAGTGTATTTTTAAAAACAAGACAAAATAAAAACCTACTTCTATAATTTGAAGTACACTGCATCTGGGCAGGCACATTTTGAAAATGTCTGCTCCAGACAAAATTCCAGGCCTACATCACAAAAGATGAACCATGTAAAGGGTTCCTAAACACGGGGAAGAGGATAAAACAGGTGAGCCTGGAGTCCTTCCCTCCCTTCGCTTTTCATTCAAACTAACGTCACTCCTACAGGGCGAACTTCATCAGCCACTCTTTTCTGGACCTCTATCTATCCTTCTTCATGTCACCATGCCACATATATTCGTGGAAAGAGCTCCCACGTTGACAAGTCACACAGGTGCAATCTGCTAATGGTACAATGCTGATTTCTTAGCTTGGACCCCACAGATCACATAGATTTTAAAAATACCACGGTTTCCCTACACTCTCACTAATTCTCAGTGCTATAGGAGCTCTTCTGTTTTCATGTCAGGCTTCCTCCTAAAAACTGACTTTGCCTGAATTGAGCTCAGGAAATAAAATGAGTCGCAATTTCCAGTATCTTCAAAAGACTCCACTTATACAGAAAAGCCTTCATGAGATATTTGGCCATTATTCCATACACGTTAATGGTAAGAGATGAGAAAGCACGCTGCAGGGAAAACTATTTAAGAAACTCTCACAGAAATAAATGCATGTTCTTCCATGTATCTCCTAGGCTGCTCAGCCTGTGAGGACTCCAGGCTCTTCCATGTCCTTCTATTCACTTCTACACCCTGCTAGAACTCTCTCCTCTCTCCCATGTCTTCTTTCTCCAGCAATTTAGCCTTATCTCCATTGTGTTACAGATAAATATGCTTTCCTAAGTCTATATCCTATTATGAATACGTAGGTTCAGCTTCATTTGGAGGTTAGTCTTCTTTACATGCAAGTTCTAAAGAACGTAGCTGAACCTATACATGTATATGCATATTTCTGCTATTTTGTTTTCTATCAAAGCATAATTGACAGATTGTTAAGCTGGTTCAGATGTACAACACAGTGATTTGACAACTCTGTAGGTTCTTCTACGCTCACAAGTGAGCTACTGTCTGTCACCGTCCAACGCTATAAGAATACCATTAAACATACTCCTTGTGCTGTGTCTTTTATCACCATGACGTATTCATTCCATAACTGGAAGCCTGTACTTCCCATCTCCTTTACCCATTTTGCCCATTGTCCCTCTCCGTTTCATGCTGGCAACCAGCAGGTTGTTAAATGTATTTATGGGTCTTTCTGCTTTTTTGGTTGCTTCTTGCCACTTATGACAATGTAGATAGACCTAGAAGATATTATGCTATGCGAAATAAGTCAAAGAAAAACACCGTATGATTTCACTTATATGTACATTTTAAACAACAAAACAAATGAACAAACAAACCCAGAAATAGACCCATGAATATCTATTTTGTTTTGAATAAAGTCCATGGATAATCTTGAAAACTATAAAAATTCCAAGATTACACATATTTCATAATGTGACAAACTGGCTTGTAACAATTTTCCAGTGCTGGCAGAAGAGATCCGGATCCAAGTCCAAGGATCTTCTGGCTCATGACACAGCAATCACCATACCATCTTCTTGCTCACATTAATTTCACTTACCAGCCCCCTAAGCACATGCACATATGAGACACAGGAAACCACAACATACTAAAGGAACAACTAGCATATCTGCCTGCATCTTTTGCCATTTGAAGGAGACCTCTCCATTTTCTTGTGCAGTAAACAAATCTGTCCTCTACCCACGAGCAAGATATCACTATATTCCAAAGCCTTTTTCTACACAAACATCAATGAAAAAACAATTAGAATAAGAACCTTCAATGCTTCTATCCATAACACCCAGAGAAACTGAAACCAATAGAAAATCATGTCCCAACAGCAGCCACCACTCAGTTTGATCCCGGCTTGGCTCCTGCCTAATTTTCCCATGTGTATACCACCTTGTGAAACACTCATTAATCTTACATAGGATCTGGGATAAAATGCACTCAATTTACACTGGGAAACATTTTTCAAGGCTATGATGAGCGGGATGCAATGCAGGAGAATCGGTTGAGCTATCACGTTCCCTTCTGCAATGTCCCTGTGGGCCTTGCATTCAACCAGGTTAAGAAACCACAATAACCATGAGGGTCTACCTTAAATTTCTGTAGTGATCTTTCTAAGGAAGATGGGAGAGAAAGAATGAAACTGTGCAAAAAACATACAATTTAAATTATCTGAAAAGATGAGAGTATTTTGTACTCCTTACCCAGGCAAAGCGGGTTCTGGATACAGTGGAATCATGGCTTATTACAATAAAAGGGATGAGAATTGGAAAGCAGAGGAATTAGGGCAGAGGATTAGAGCAAAGGTGTTCACCAACCATCAACAGAGAATATTAGAAAGACCAACATAGACCTAAAAGATGTAGAAGATTGTGCAAAATGAAACGGAAGTGGTCACAAGGACAAAAATAGTGTGGGTAGCCCTGGGCGCCTGGGTGGCTCAGTTGGTTAAGCGACTGCCTTCGGCTCAGGTCATGATCCTGGAGTCCCGGGATCAAGTCCCACATCAAGCTCCCTGCTCAGCAGGGAGTCTGCTTCTCCCTCTGACCTTCCTCCCTCTCATGCTCTCTGTCTCTCATTCTCTCTCTCGCAAATAAATAAAATCTTAAAAAAAAAAAAAAAAAAAGTGTGGGTAACCCTGAACTTATGTGAAGAACACTGATCCTATGAATGCACTTGACACATTGTTTGTGCATGTACTGGATGAAAATCATGGAACCACTAGTCTGGATCATGAGCTCACAACATGACTTCAAGGAATAATAACAATACTGTATACAACAAATGTAGGATTGGGTTCTAAAATGCCAAACAGTATCCAAAATACATTTTCCTCCATATTTTACTGCTCATTTGGCAGAGACATACAGCAGAAAATTAAAAACTCCTGTACTTGGAAGTTTTTACGTTAAGCTCCTCCCAACAAGCATCCATAGGGCTAATATTAATGATCTGGAAGACACCCAAGACCCACACTCTACCACACTGGACACACCCTTGACCACGTTGTAAACATACAAAAGTATCCACCCAAAACCATGGCAGAAATCTTTTCACCCAAAAGCTGTCATGGCTGGTGGGACTCCCTTAGAGACAATGACCCATGAGTCGTATATACTCATGTTTGGCAATAAAATCTGTAGAACTTAACCTACACCTCGTGAACTAAAGAGAGATATAATGGTAAAAAAGCTATCAGTTTGCCAGGATTTTTGCTACAGTGTATTAACAAGAAGATGACTGCTCATTTGCCAAGCCCCTGGAAGCCATTTTGCTATGGGAATATAGGAATAATTCATCTGAGCAAAGAAGCCCATGGAAGGTTTTTGACATCAAAACTGACACTGAGTGTGTGGTCCTATGAGATTGTAAACATCACTAGAGGCAGGAAAAGATGGAGAGAAATCATAGGAGAAGTCTACTCCAAGATCGAGGAGATGTTTATTGATGTGAAGAAATGACTTTGGTAAACAAATTAAAAGCACAATGCAACATTTTCAAAATATATTTCAATTTGTTATCAAATTTGATGGAAAAAAAGAAAATGAATAGAAAACCTCAGTCACTACACAAACCACACAACACATTCATTTTTAATAGATTTCTGATCAAAACTGTAAAGATAATGATGTTTTTAGAGAAGCACAAAAGGGGGAGCCTGGGTGGCTCAGTTGGTTAAGCAACTGCCTTTGGCTCAGGTCATGATCCTGGAGTCCCAGGATCGAGTCTCAAGGCGAGTCCCACAGCCAGTCCCTCAGCAGGGAGTCTGCTTCTTCCTCTGACCCTCCCCCCTTCTCATGTGCTCTCTCTCTCATTCTCTCTCCTCAAATAAATAAGTAAAATCATTTAAAAAAAAAAAAAAGCACAAAAGGATTCTATCTCTGTGTTCTTGGTATAAGGGAAGATTTCCAAAAATGATAAAAATCACTAACCATGAAGGGTGAACTGACAAATTGGATTACATTAAAATTAAGAACTTCGCGGGCGCCTGGGTGGCTCAGTCGTTAGGCGTCTGCCTTCGGCTCAGGTCATGATCCCAGGATCCTGGGATCGAGTCCCACATCGGGCTCCCTGCTCGGCGGGAAGCCTGCTTCTCCCTCCCCCACTCCCCCTGCTTATGTTCCCTCTCTCGTTGTGTCTCTCTCTGTCAAATAAATAAATAAAATCTTTAAAAAAAATTAAAAAAATAAAATAAAATTAAGAACTTCTCTGCATCACAGGCTCAAGAGAACAAAACAGAGATATAGAGAGAAGACAAAGGACTTACTCTCATCATATATACAAAACTACAGAGATTGAAGAAAAATATATCACAACAGTAAAAATGGGCACAATGACCAATTAAACACTTTGAAAAAGAGATTATCCAAAGTTTAATGCCCAACTCCATACTAAAAAGAAGTGACAAACAAAAAAAAAGGAAATAAAAACACTCTCTTTCTTTTATTTTATAAATAAAGTATGATGTAATTTCTTTTTTTTTATATTTTATTTATTTGACACAGAGAGAGAGCACAAGTAGGCAGAGTGGCAGGCAGATGGAGAGGGAGAAGCAGGCTCTCCGCTGAGCAGGGAGCCAGAGGTGGGGCTCAATCACAAGACCCCAGGATAATGACCTGAGCCAAAGGCAGCCGCTCAATGGACTGAGCCACCCACGCACCCCAGTACGATGTAATTTCACACTGTGATTAGATTTATTTTTATTTTCTTAAAGATTTTATTTATTTGACAGAGAGAGACACAGTGAGAGAGGGAACACAAGCAGGGGGAGTGGGAGAGGGAGAAGCAGGCTTCTCACTGAGCATGGAGCCCGATGCGGGGCTCGATTCCAGGACCCCAGGATCAAGACCTGAGCCGAAGGCAGACGCTTAACGACTGAGCCACCCAGGCGCACCTGTGATTAGATTTAAAAAACATTTTTTTTTTTTTAAAGCATGCCTTAATTTCTAGTTAAAACAATATGGTACTGGGGCACCTGGGTGGCTCAGTTGGTTGAGCCACTGCCTTCGGCTCAGGTCATGATCCTGGAGTCCCTGGATCGAGTCCCACATCGGGCTCCCTGCTCGGCGGGGAGTCTGCTTCTCCCTCTGACCCTCCTCCCTCTCATGCTCTCTGTCTCTCATTGTCTCTCTTGCAAATAAATAAATAAAATCTTAAAAAAAAAAAAAAAAAACCAATATGGTACTGAGGACACAATTCACAGAAATAGAATGAAAAGTAGAGTTATTTAAATAAAATCTACTCAGGAAAACGTAAGAAACTAATAATAAAAAATAGATTAGGGTATGAAGAAAAACAAAAACTTGGTAAATCCAAACCCCATTATCTCCACTGTAATATTAAACATAAATAAACCAAATGTTCCTAGCACTGCCAAACTTTGCTTGAATATACCCCACTGGAATTTTCCTAGAGCTATAACGAAAACAGGAGGAAAGAACTGGAAAAACAAAAACAAAAACAAAAAGAAAGAAACAAAAACACCCTCATGTAGTGATAACCAAACAAACAACCAGCATGGCAATATATCATACAGAATAATCTTTAACACTAAAGGAATTTGTCACTGTTATTCATAGTGTTTTCAATACCTAAATATATGCCATTTCAATATTCTAAGTGAAGAATAACAATCTGTTCGTATGTGTGCATATCTACACACATATGTGTAAAAATACACACACACGTACATATAGGGAAACCTTCATTTTTCACTCATGAGACATTAAAACAATCATCACAGAAGCTGGTATCATCAACATGGTGAATAAGGTCCAGTGGGTGGCTCAATCAGGTTAAGTGCTTGACTCTAGATTTCAGCTCAGATCACGATCTCGGAGTTTTGAGACAGAGCCTCACAGCTGGCTCCCACATCCTGCACCAAGCTGGGAATGAAGGCTAATTGAGATTCCCTCTCTCCCAATCAAAAAAAAATGGTGACATACTTAGTTCCCACTTCAATACTTTTCTTTCCTTTTCTTTTATTTATTTACTTCAGCGAGAGAGAGAGAGAGAGAGAGAGAGCGAATTCGAGCATGGAGGGGGGAAAGGCAGAGGGAAAAGCAGACTCCCCATTGAGCAGGGAGCCTGACTCAGGGTTGGACCCCACAACCTCAGGATCACGGCCTGAGCTGAAGGGAGATGCTTAACCAACTGAGCCACCCAGGCGCACCACCCCCCCCCACTTCAGTACTTTTCATAATAAGCTCAACTAGCAATTATTCACATATGACATCACTGGGCAATTCTCAGTGCTCAGGGGTGAGGTTGAAACACACGCCCTGGACCACAGAGACCAAGAAGGAAAACATTAGAAGGGTAAGAGGAGCAAGAGCAATTTCAGGTTGATCACAATGCACCTCCCCGGGACCAGCACAGTGCCCCACCATGAGGGACCAGCAGGAACTATAATTGTTCCACTAAGAAAAAGAGAGCCCATGGTTGGGCACCCAGTATTCCCCAAATGGCAACCCACTTCCTGGATGGCCACGTAGGCCTCATCTCAATGGGATCTCTGGGGGAACCTGTGGTGCTGGACACTGGGGATCCTACAGACATGGAGAAGGTGGGTAGGACTAACAGCAACCAGTGCTCAGATCTTGGAAGACTCCCGGACCAGACTGTGTTCTACCTTGCAGTCACACCCATTCAGAGATCCCAGTAACTCTGCCCTCTTGTAGGGCTGAGATAAACGCACCTGGTCAAGGAGCTTTACAGCAGCTATGCCCGAGTTGGGTCTCCAGCCAACAGGCTGAGCTACAGCATAGAGGCCATTCTATGACCCTATCTGGGAAGGCGTGCAAGTTGGAAGTCACTCCCACTGCTGAGCACAGCCTCTAGTCCCGGCGCCCTCCACCATGAAGTGTGAACAAAGACCCTGGGCAACCACAGAGCCTATCTTATAGGCCTATGGGGAGAGAGCCAAGCCAGCAACACTGTCCAAGTGTTGAGTATAACCTTGACTCTGCAGGACCAGAGAGCTCGAACAGTGAACCAGGGCAGTCTCAGAGTGAAGTCTATTATACTGCCCAGAAACAGAGAATGGCCTTCAGTCCTGCCAAATGTTTGAGCGTAACGTCTGGTCCCACCTTATAGGGACTTGCCAGCACTGGCTTGGAAAACACTCAGGAGCCCACAGTTCCCAATGCACACACGTCTGCCCTCTGTGAACATAAAAAGAAGGATTCCAAGAAAAACCTGGACCAGAGAAATCTTTACAATTTTCAAACGCACACAGGCTATTTGGTTATATTTCAAAGTTCAATATTCACATTCAAATAGTGAGGATTCAGCATGAAACGTGACTTACGGGCTACCGTTCTCATGAAGAATAAAGTCCGACATGTCCATTTTCTTAGTGTGTATAATGGCAGCACTCATGTGTTACCTACACCCTCAATAGTACTTCCACACTATCCTTATTAAAAGCACCATAATGTCCCAGCAGTCACAAAAAGGAAGAAAAGCTATAATATAAAATGCAGGGAAAATTAATCACCAATAATTTGAGGTTTAAGGTCATTGGGGAAAAGAGATTATTCGTGATATCATCCCACTGCTTTAACAAGTACAAGTGACCCTTGAATAATACAGGGGTTCAGCTTACTCACCACCCATGAAGTTGAAAATCCGTGTATAACGTTGACTCCTTAACACTTAATAGCCTACTGTTGACAAGAACAGTCAATTTAATCTATCAAAAACAGTCAATTAATATGTATTTTATCTGTGTGTTATATGCGGTATTCCTACAATTAAGGAAGCTCAGGAGAAGAAAATGTTAAGAAAATCAGAAGGAAGAGAAAATATATTTACGATACTGTATTATAAATAAATCTGACCACAATGGACCATACTTCAAACCCATGTTGTTCAAAGGTCAAGTGTACTTTGTGTTACTGTCTGTTTACCTGATGAAGCTAGGGTAGGCTAAGGTTGTGTCGAATAACGTTTCTTTTATTACACATCAGTGTTAACACATTAAAATTCATTCAGTGTTATTAATTAAATATATTAAGTTCAGGGCGCCTGGGTGGCTCAGTCGGTTAAGCGACTGCCTTCGGCTCAGGTCATGATCCTGGTGTCCCGGGATCAAGTCCCGCATCGGGCTCCCTGCTCAGCAGGGAGTCTGCTTCTCCCTCTGACCCTCCCCCCTCTCATGTGCTCTCTCTCTCTCATTCTCTCTCTCAAATAAATAAATAAAATCTTTAAAAAAAAAAAAATTAAGTTCAAACACACTGTAAACAAACCACTGAAAAATCACTATATGATCGTTGGTCAAAATGCCCATTACATCACTCAAGAACCATCCCTGTTCACCTGACAGAATGATCTGTGAGTTGTGCTTTCCATGCTTTTCAACTGAGGCTAATTACTTAGTAAATGAGGATTTACAGTAATTTTACACCCTTTTACGGAAGAGTTAGCTATACTTTCCTCAGTTATCTGTGAATATTTCTTTTATTTCAACTGAATAACAAATATTTACAAGTATCAACTGCTATGATGATGAAGATACATTCAGCTTTAAATAACCTACCACTGTATTCTCCTTAAACAGCAAATGACAAAACCACTTAAAATTTAGAATGTTTGTGTTTTACTTTAATGCAAATAATAATGCCCTGAATCCTTACTTCATCAGGAATTATTTCACTCTTATATGTCAACCACACACATCTCCATGTGGACTTTCCTCATATATTTCATGCTGTAGCCTCCTTAATGTTGCATGGAAAAGTAGGTTATGAATGAATTCCCCATCACAGTGCCCTCATGTTGGTGACACAGCAAGAATCAAATCATTTTGCACGCACACAAGCAATAAAGGCTTAACATGAGTTGATTTCAGAGTAAAATTAATATTCGCCATGCAAAATATCGCAAATACAGTCAAAAGAAAAAGGAGACACACTGAAACTAATAATCCTTCTCCAGGTATCTATCCACCCTTGATCCTTTCAGGCATATTAACAGAGACAGTTCACCATTGGATAACACGGGTTTGAACAGCGTGGGTCAATTTATAGATTTTTTTTCTTTTTTTTGAATATAGTGTAGTACTATAGACATGTTTTCTCTTTGTTATGATTTCCTTAATATTTTCCTTTATTAACCTTACTTTATTATAAAAATATTGCATAGGATACAGACAACATAAAAAGAAGGGGATGATTAACTATTCATATTCTAGGTAAGGTTTCTGGTCAACAATAGGCTCTTTAAAAAAAGATTTTATTTACTTATTTGAGAGAGAGAGCAAGAGCAGGAACAGGGACAAGCAGACTCCATGCTGAGCAGGGCGCCTGATGCAGGACTCGATCCCAGGACCCTGGGATCATGACCTGAACCAAAGGCAGATGCTTAACCGACTGAGCCATCCAGGCGCCAGCCAAACAATAGGCTATTTCTATGGAAAAGTAGGTATGGTTTTGAGTTTTAGGGACTCAAACGGTGCCTGGGAGGCTCAGTCAGTTAAGCGTCTACCTTAGGCTCTGCCTTCGGCTCATATCATGATCCTGGGGTCCTGGGATGGAGCCACGCTTTGGGCTCCCTACTCAGCAGGGAGCCTGCTTCTCCCTCTCCCTCTGTGCCCCCCCATACCCTGGTGTTCTCGGTCTCAAATGAATAAATAAAATCTTTCAAAAAAATTACACACAGGGCGCCTGGGTGGCTTAGTTGGTTAGGCGACTGCCTTCGGCTCAGGTCATGATCCTGGAGTCCCGGGATCGAGTCCCGCATCGGGCTCCCTGCTCAGGAGGGGGTCTGCTTCTCCCTCTGACCCTCCCCCTTCTCATGTGCTCTCTCTCATTCTCTCTCAAATAAATAAATAAAATCTTTAAAAAAAAAAAATTACACACAGATTTCCCCTTCTGGAGGGGGTTGGTACCCCTCCAGCCTGCATTGTCCAAGGCTAAAATGTAATTGATCTGAGAGTTTAAACTTCGGATTTTTCTCTGTAATAAAAACTCTGATTTCTAATGTCTAAAATGTGGTACTGACTTATTGTTTTCTACTGTGAATGTTCTTATTTAGATTTCCTTTCTACTGCATACTTTGCAAATTATCTACATCTTTAATATTTTTATCCTTTATGAAGACTCTGTATATTAAACACAAAGGTCACTCATCAATCAGTACATTTCTAGGATTTCTATCCACTATGCTTTCTCTGATGCTGAGTAAGGGTTCAGTTCCAGGTAAAGACTTTGCCACCATTCTTGACATTTGTAAGGTACCCCCAGGATATATTATCTCACGTTGAATACTTCTGATTATGAATTAAATTCCTTGCCACATTCTTTACATTTGTAGGGTTTCATACAGTATGCACTCTATGAAGTTCAGAAGTGTGTAGTTCTGCTTAAAGACATCGCCACAATTTTTTTTTTTTTACATTTGTTGGCATTGTCCCCACTATGTATTCCCTTATACTGATAAGTTTTGAGTGGTAGTTAAAGGTTTTGCACATTGTTTACATTTGTAATATTTCTTCCCATTATGAAATGCCTGCTGTCGAGTGAATCTTGAAGGCAGTTAAACGGTTTGCCGCACTTATTACATTTTTAAGTCTTCTCTTCAGTAAGGATACAATGATGTACAATAAGATTTGATCTTTCATAAACAACTTTCCCACATTTATTACTATAATACTGGTTCTATGGAAACTGAGCTCTCTGATGTTTAATAGGATTTGACCCTTGATTGATGTTTTTCCCAGATTCACTGCATTGGTAAGTTTTGTCTCTATTATAGGCACCTCCATAATTATAAAAGTTAGAGCCCTGACTAAAATGTTCCTAAGTTCTGGGGTGCCTGGGTGGCTCAGTTGTTAGGCGTCTGCCTTCAGCTCAGGTCATGATCCCAGGGCCCTGGGATTGAGCCCCGCATCAGGCTCCCTGCTCCGCGGGAAGCCTGCTTCTCCCTCTCCCACTCCCCCTGCTTGTGTTCCCTCTATCACTGTGTTTCTCTCTGTCAAATAAATAAATAAAATCTTTAAAAATAAATGAATAAAATAAAATAAAATCTTCCTAAGTTCACAACACTTTGAAACCTTACTCCAAATTAAGAATTGTGTGAGATAGGACGCCTGGGTGGCTCAGTCGTTAAGCGGCTGCCTTCGGCTCAGGTCATGATCCCAGGGTCCTGGGATCGAGTCCCACATCGGGCTCCTTGCTCGGTGAGGAGCCTGCTTCTCCCTCTCCCTCTGCTGCTCCCCCTGCTTGTGCGCTCTCTCTCTCTCTGACAAATAAATAAATAAAAATCTTTAAAAAAAAAAAAAAGAATTGTGTGAGATAAGTATTACTAAGTGATGTCTGGATAAAGACCCTCCAGTGTACATCTGAACTGGAAACTTTGCAACAAGGAGGGATTATGTGTTGGTGGAAGTGTAACAAACCCTCTGGAAAGCACTTCTCAAATCAATCATATTTAGACATTTTATCTTCACTTTTAAACGTCTAACATTCTGAAATTTGTCAGTTAACGATGAAACCAATCTTGTATTTGAAATCGTTTGGGGGCACCTGGGTGGCTCAGTTGGTTAAGCGGCTGCTTTCGGCTCGGATCATGATCCTGGAGTCCCGGGATCGAGTCCCGCATCGGGCTCCCTGCTCGGCAGGGAGTCTGCTTTGTCCTCTGACCCTCCTCCCTCTCATGCTGTCTCTCATTCTCTCTCTCTCAAATAAATAAATAAATAAAAATCTTTAAAAAAAAAAAAAAAAGAAATTGTTTGAATGATTACTTTTAGTTTGGACTAGGTGACTTTCCAGAATTTCCAAATACCGTTCAAAAAAATATGTATGTTTAAAAAACGGATTATCATCCCTGGGTTCGAAGACATTGTTCTGCAAATATAACTGACGTAAGGTGAGGTTTTCGCCGAATGTTTTATATCCCTCATCTCTTGTGGCAATAAGGATTTCATTATAGTAATTGTCACAATCTGGTTATATCCATCATAATGTCCTTCATTACCCCCATCACATTCCCAGTCACTCATCAGTATAAATACTTATTTCCACAGCTTCCACAGCTTCCCATATCACTCTACAAACTGAATCTCCTTTCCCTCTCTTTGCCAACAGGCCTTGGGTGTTATGAAAGACACGACTAAAAGATAACAAGATAAGTTACCACACTTAGTACACGGACATGCATATATGTTAAAATGCTCATGTGTAGAACTGATACTCATCCTAGCACATCAGCAGAAGGGAGAAATAGGAACCACCAGGACTGCGCTCCTCCATGGAGACAAAAACGGAACAACTTACCTTTCAGAGTGCTCCAGAAGCCAGTTAGGAGAACACAGCACCCCCAGGTAAGTACAAAGGAAGAGCCTCATCAAAGAGACAAGGAAAGCTTGTGATACTTGCCCACGATAGCCATTCACCCTCCTAGACACTCCATGGCAACACTGTGAGAAAACTCTCACCTCTCCTCAGGAAAGAAACAAATGAGTGACCTATATGTTCAATGATCTGGCTTCCTGGCTGCTGCCTGAGGGACTTGTTTCTGTCATGCATGACATGGGAGGCAGAGGAAATGAGAGCACCCTCTTGATGCAGTGTGGTGGCTGCTCAGACCAAAGGTGAGCATTTGTTCAACCAATGGAGAGAACACAGAGCTGAAGACAAACAGAGAGGAAGCGATCACAGACATAAAGTAGTAACTACAGTTTTAAACCTGGGAAATTACAAAAATTCAGAAATGATAGATGTCCAGAACATGTGTGAGAGGTCCCAGAATTACTATTATTTGTGTTCCTCCCTACAAAGCAAGTCCATAATCTTGGGCTCAGAGGATGCTTTTTTAAAATCCACATATGTCAACAAAATATAATAAAGCATAGGGCGCCTGGGTGGCTCAGTCGTTAAGCGTCTGCCTTAGGCTCAGGTCATGATCCCCAGGGTCCTGGGATCGAGGCCCCATCGGGCTCCCTGCTCAGTGAGAAGCCTACTTCTCCCTCTCCCACTCCCCCTGCTTGTGTTCCCTCTCTCGCTGTGTCTCTCTCTGTCAAATAAATAAATAAAAAACCTTAAAATATATATATATATAATATAGCATACAAAGAAACAGAAAAATGTGTTCCAAACAGAGGAATGAAATAAATCTCCAAAGCTGGCCTTAAATTAATAAAGAACCATTATTAGTGGCCTAACAAAGAATTCATATAACCATCATAAAGATGTTCACGGAGGAAGAAAACAGATAGTTAACTAAATGATATCAGGGAAACTATGCATGACCAAAATGAAAATCCAAACAGACAGAAAGTATAACAACAATGAACCAGAAATAGGGAGCTGAGGAGAATAGTCACTGAATTTAAAAATACACCAAGGGGTCAGCCATAGACCTGATTAATCAGAAGAAAGAATCAGACATCTTAAAGACACCTTATTTTAAACTCTCTACTGAAAGGATCAAAGAAAAATGTGGAAAAGGACAGAGTCTAAGGGACTCATGGGAGACCAACAAGTGGACCAATATGTACATTAAGGGGACCCCATAAGGAGAGGAGAGTGAAGGGGGCAGAGAGTTTACCTGAAAAACTAAAGGCTTGTATGTCCCCTGTATGTGGGAAGAGACTAATTGAACAAGCTCAGTAAATTCAAAATAGGATAAATCTCAAGACATGAACACAGTGACACATCATAATTAACTCATCACAAATCACAGGTGAAAAGAGAATTTTGAAACATCCTGACAAAACCAAGCATCTTGTACAAGAGAGCTTCATACGATTAGTAGTGGGATTCTCAGCAGACCTGACAAGAAGAACTACATGGGAAAATATATTCACATACTGAAAGATCAAAAAAGAGCCACCAAGAATACTTTACCTGGCAACACAGTTTTCCATGAATGTAGAAGTGAAGACTTTCCCAAGTAAAACCCCCCCTAAGTTTACCAGTAGACCTGTCCTACGAGAAACGTTAAAGGAAGTCTTTCCAGGTGAAATAAAATGATTTTGAACAGTAACTGAAACCACAGGACAACATAAAGCTCTCAGCTAAATGTAAATATCTACACAATTACAGAATCCTGTAGTGTTGTAATGAGGTAGCACACGTCACTTTTATTTCTGCAATAGAATTTTTTTTATATAAAAGCATAAAATCATAAACCTAGGTAACAAAGTACACCACATAAAAGATAGAATTTGTGATATTGGTAACAAAGTGGGTGCAGGGGTGGAGATGATAAGTAGAAGAGTTTTGTATGCAAATGACAAGAGCACTTAAAAACGGTTTGTTATACCTTTAAAATGTTTTAAGTAATCTCTAATGTAACTATTATGAAAGTAAGTACAGAGAAGACACAAAAGTTGGTGAGGATGGTATCAAAGCATATCATGGGTTAACACCACAATTAAGGATATAATGCAATACCAAAATTTGATTCAGAGGTGTAAAATGTTTAAAAATTACACTGAATTCACAAGAAGTGTTTCTCTCATGCAAAGGGAATATAAATTCACCAACAGCTGATGAAATTAATTCTATTATTGTAACAACTCACCTAGACATGATACAACACTCACTGAACACTAACCAATAAAACAAATTCACAAGATGAGTCATAATCACAGTATGCATGGGTGGTATTTATACAGACAAATACATACATAATTTTATTGATAAAGGGCATAAAGCTGATTCATATGTGAGATAAACTCACACTGTCTTGAAATCTACTGAGTTGAAAATTGTCATCCTATAATAAAATACACAGGCAACAACAATATCACAACTAACTAATGTTGTGGAGGGTCCCATACAAAAGTAAGCACATTATTACGGAATTGCAAAAGCAGAAGAAGACAAAATTTAACCCAAGTAAGTCTACATAAAAATACATGAATTTCTGAAAGGAAACCTTCTGTATAAGCGTAATTTTAACCTGTGACTATGTACCCATGAAAAACAAGTATTTTGAATTACTGTCATGCCTAAATTGACAGTAAAATTATAAAGAATATTCATTAAAATCAACCATGAATAGCTCTAATAGAAAATCTTATGAATGAGCACTTAAAAGACATTAAAAAATGTATCATGTTATTAACATGTCCCTTCTCTTACACAAAATGCAAGGCTATAATCCATTCTTTAGAAACAAGCAGGCTGGGGTGCTGGGTGACTCAGTAGGTTAACATCCAACTCTTGATTTCACCTCAGGTCACAATCTCAGGGTTGTGGGATTGAGCCCCTCAGGGCATCTGTTTAGGATTCTCTCCCTCTACCCCTCCCCATACTAGTGCTGGCTCGTTCTCTCTCTGTCTCTCATAAATAAATAAATTTTTAAAAAGAACCAAGCACCCGAAGAAATACCCTTCATTTTGAAATACAGAGTATCAAAATTGTAAAATATGCCAGCAATCACTTTGTAAAAAATAAATACTGGGAATTAAGTTCGGATACATTCTGAGGAAGAAAAGCCTAACAGTAAATTTCTCCTAAAGTAAAATAAAATTTATAAACAAAACTTTTTTTTAAAATATGGGGATTTTGGGCGCCTGGGTGGTTCAGTTGGTTAAGCGACTGCCTTCAGCTCAGGTCATGATCCTGGAGTCCCGGGATCGAGTCCCGCATCGGGCTCCCTGCTCAGCGGGGAGTCTGCTTCTCCCTCTGACCCTCCCCCCTCTCATGTGCTTTCTCTCATTTTCTCTCTCTCAAATAAATAAATAAAATCTTTAAAAAAAATAAATAAATAAAATATGGGGATTTTACTAATTATCCACCTCACTTCTTAGCAGCATACGCCCATGTCATATCCCAACTATTCATATAAAAAAATTAGAGATGAATCTGACATATAACTAATAAAGTGAAAACACATGACAAAAATCACAACTTCATATCATACAAAATTATAAAATGATGGAATTATTAATAAAATAACAATTGAGACTTTATTATAGGCTGCAAGTTCTAAGTTCTAAATGTTCTAGCTCCCTTATGGCATTAATTTATAATTTATGTAGGAATTCTAGGACACAAAAAGATACATTATTTCACCACTGAGGAATGCAACACAGAGTGGAACTTTCTAATATTAGTCAATACAAAGAAAAATGAACCTTTGAAGGGAAATAAGGGATTAGATTTTCTCATTTTAGGGAGGTGCTTTATTATCTAATGAGATTACTGAGTCTCAATTTTGTTCAATTAAAATTAAAGCCTCCATGACATTGGAAAGCATAAACCAGAAAACACCAGATATCTATCAACAGTGTTCCCATGATGTCTGCACCAAACCCCAGTATTCCACTGCTATCATGACACACTTCTCATACAAGGCAAAACAGAACTTAGAAAAGGCTTAGCATAGAGTTCCTCAGAAATAGGGAGATTTCCCAGGGCCCTCACGGCAATGGAGAAGCTCTCAGACTATGGAAGCCCCCACTCCCAGGGTAGTTGCCTGGCCCTCCCTGTGGATGTGATGGACCATCACTGGAGCTGGAGGAGAATCTTTAGAGAATGTAAGAGCTTGATAATGTTGGATAGCTGATGTCCCTCTGTGAGAGGGAGAGAAATAAAACTAGGCTTCTCAAACTAATTTCCATTCAAGGAGAGCTACTTAAAACACACTTTAAGGTCAATCTTCCTGCTTCACATTTGGACCTCACCTCTGTCATCCGCTTCATTCAGTCTCACCTACCTGGGTGGAAGGCTACTCTCTTCTTTCTCTTCATATCCCAGAGCTCCTTCTCTTGCTCCAAAAAGAGGACCAGGTTTGGCTTCCACACAACGAGATCTGTTTAATAGAAAAAAGTATTGCTGGAGATTCTAACTTTCAATCCAAAATTGTGCTCAGCAGAGAAGAGAGGACATTGTAGAATTCTAGAAAATTATTTCCCAAGTGCTGTTAACCAACGATCCCTTTAGAACACACAGTAGGGGTTTTGAATATTCACATTATGACCTCCACTTCCAAGTACTATTGATACAATAACAAAGAGTAATAATTGGAGTTTAGGATGTAGGCAGTACCATTTTATGTCACTGAATATGTAGAATTACCACAAATCTACAGAATTGATGATATTACCCTAAGGAAAGGGGAAGCTAAAGCTGAAAAGGAAATATCATGAAAATTTTTCTCTACAAACCCCTACTGATTTCCCTTATTGCCTGGATCTGAATTCCAGTCGTGCAAAGACTCTTTGAAGAGATGGTTTTCAAAGGAAGGAACAAATCCGAGTGTGGTTTGGAAATATGGAAAAAGCCATCCTCACCTAGGAAGAGGAGGTGTCCGTAGTTCTCTAACATCACATCCCTGTACAATTGCCTCTGAGTATGTATGGTTCAGGCATCCCCACTCCTCCTGAGAGTTTCATGGCCACATCGCTGAATGTCAGCACTGGTGAGCACAGAGGCCGACGCAGGGCTCAAGCCCATGACCCATGAGATCATGAAGTGAGCCAAAATCATGAGTCAAGACACTTCAGCTACTAAGCCACTCAGGTGGCCCTCTTAATTAGATTCATATTCTGATTTACTCTAGGGCAGCAACAAGAACACAGAAGTTATGCTGTGTCCTTCAGTGTGCCTCAGGCACTGATATCAATTTGCTTATTATTACAGCTGGTGGTAACTTCTTTTACTTGGCTTGGTGCTCTCTGTCAGATTCCTCCTATATAACGTGAATTTATCTCTTAATCATTCATAATGATTGGATGGCTTTACTGAAAGGTGTGCAGAATCCATCACATTCAAACTAGAAACTCCTTTCTTCTGAGTTTCTCTTTGCTTGTAGTTTCCAATGGAAAATGAAAGCTCTCTCTTTTGTGCACTTAAGATTCTGACTTGTGGGAGTGTTGGTTCTAAGTCAATGAGGCCTCCAACTTGTAAGATTTCATTGTATTTCACACTCACGTCACAGACACATTCTTTTGTTTACTTATTTGTATTTTCCAGAAAACATGAATCATATAGTTAACATACTGAAGTGTCTCTGTGTCCAAAGCTGTGACTTTTCATATGGGTACATAAACTGATTTTATTTCACTTGGGACAGAGTACAACACAGAATGGCAGACACCATCAAAGCACCATTTGTTGTCACGAGTGAACACTGTGGTAGCAGAGACTGTACATCTAAAGACGGACATTAGGGAGAGCAATATATCATGGACTCGTAAGAAACAGAGAAATTTTTGTTACTGAGAAGTTACATGCCCAGAGAATATACCTGACCAAATGGGTTTGACAAGTTGCAAATTTTCTGCATCCTATGACTGTTATTGGTGTTCTCCTGAAAAAAGCAAGTCCATAAAGACTAGGAGACCTAGGCTGTTTAAATTCCCAAATCTCAAAAGATCAAAAATCATACAAAGAAGAAAAACAAGGCACGCTGAAAGAAACCAAATACATCTGCAGAAATTGGCTGTAGGTAATGGACACCTATATTACCTGATACACAATTAAAATAACCATCTAAATGATGATTAAATAGCTAAAAGAGTTAAAACAAAATATTCAAACTATGTTAGAACAAAATCAAAATATCAATGAGACAGAAAGTACAATCAAGGAACAAACAAAAAATGAGAGCTGACAGTAGTACAACAACTACACCTGAAACTTAACTAGCGCTTAATGACGACTTGATCAAGCAAAAGAAAGAAAGAAAAAGCCTGAAGATAATTCACTAAAATTATGAAGTTACAGGGAGCACAAAATAAAAATGTAGACAAGGGACAAATGCCTGAGGGACTCACTGGACACCATCAAGGAGACCAATATACACATCAAGGGGACCCAATGAGGTAAAGAGAAAGAAAAGGGGGCAGAGAGCTTAAAAGAAGACTTAATGGCTTATATGTCCCTCATCTGAGGAAAGAAACAGGCCTAAAATATCAAGCAGCACAATGAATTCCAAATAAAATAAATTGAAAGATATCCACACAGATACACAATATATCAAACTATCAAGAATCACAAACAAAAAGAAATTTAAAAGGAACAAGAATAAGCACCTCAGGACGTACAACAGAGCTTCTACAGCATTATCAGTAGATTTCTCAGCAACAGCCTCATATAAAGAAAACAGTATACAATCTATTAATAGTCATGAATGAAGCAAATTACCAAGAATACTCCGTCAAGATGAAGGACAAGTAAAAAATTTCCCAGAGAACTACTTGTTACAATTTCAGCACCATTAGACTAGCCCTACAGAAAATGCTAAGATATCGTACATACAGAGAATTTTCTAACACTGTCATACTGTAGCACAAATCACTTTATTACACAAAAAAGAATCAGAAAAAGAAGGATGTCGGGGCGCCTGGGTGGCTCAGTCATTAAGCGTCTGCCTTCGGCTCAGGTCATGATCTCAGGGTCCTGGGATCGAGTCCCGCATCGGGCTCCCTGCTCTGCGGGAGACCTGCTTCTCCCTCTCCCACTCCCCCTGCTCGTGTTCCCCCTCTCGCTGTATCTCTCTCTGTCAAATAAATAAATAAAATCTTTAAAAAAAAAAAAAAGAAGGATGTCTAGCCCAAGAATTAGCAGAGGGGAGGAAATTTTAACATGTAACATAAATCAACAAAATAAGATATAGCAAGGGGCACCTCAGTAGCTCAGTCAGTTGAGCGTCCAACGCTTGATTCCGGCTCCTGTCACAATTTCAGGGTCGTGGGATTGAGCCCCACAAAAGGCTCTGTGCTCAGTGTGGAAGTCTGCTTGGGGTTCTCTCTCTCCCTCTCCCTCTGTCCCGCCCCCTGTTTTCGGTCTCTAAATAAATAAATAAGTAAATAAATAAACTATTTTAAGAAATAGGATATGGAAAAAATAAAAAGCCATCAATAAAACAAAGAGTTGGTTTTCTGAAAAGATCCAGAAAAATGACACACCCTTTACTAAAAATAGTAAAAATAACAGAAGACTCAAGTAAAACCACATTAAAACGGATGCCAGGGGCGCCTGGGTGGCTCAGTTGGTTGGAGACTGCCTTCGGCTCAGGTCATGATCCTGGAGTCCCGGGATCAAGTCCCGCATCGGGCTCCCTGCTCAGCGGGGAGTCTGCTTCTCCCTCTGACCCTCCCCCCTCTCATGTGCTCTCTTTCATTCTCTCTCAAAAAAATAAAATCTAAATAAATAAATAAATAAATGAAACTGATGCTGGGACACCTGGGTGGCTCAGTTGGTTAAGCGTCTGCCTTCAGCTCAGGTCATGATCTCAGGTTCCTGGGATGGAGCCTCATAGCAGGCTCCCTGCTCAGCAGGGAGTCTGCTTCTCCTCTGCCTGCCACTCCCCCTGCTTCTGCTCTCTCTCTGGCAAATAAATAACTAAAATCTAAAAAAAAAACAAAACAAAACAAAAAACTGATGCCAAAGAAATAATAATTGTAAGAGGCGATAAAGAAAAATTATATGCCAACAAATGGATACCAAAAACCATGTGTATAAATTTCATAAAAGATACAATCTGTTAGGGCGCCTGGGTGGCTCAGATGGTTAAGCATCTGCCTTCAGCTCAGGTCGTGATCTCCAGGTCCTGGGACACAGCCCTTTGTCAGGCTCCCGGCTCAGCGGGGAGTCTGTTTCTCCCTCTCCTTCTGCCTCTCGCCCTGCTTGTGCTCTGTCACTCTCTCAAATAAATCAATCTTAAAAAAAAAAAAAAAAGATCCAATCTGTACTCTATCATGACCAAAAAAAAAAAAAAACAAAATGAGAAAACACCTCACAACAGACCAACAACTACTAAATAGAAAAAAGTAACCAAAAACTATGAAATAGTCTAACCCAGATGAATTTTTGGCTAATTCAAGGAAACATTCAATGAAAACTTACATCAAACTTCAAACACTACCAACGTATGAAGAGAAGAGAAATTATCAGATCCCTTTCTATGACACCAGCCTTATCCAGATATCAAAGCCAAAGACACTACAGGTAAAGAAGAATACAGACTACTACCCAAGATGAATATTCGTGCAAAAGTCCACAATAAAATACAGCAAACTGAGAGGCGCCTGGGTGGCTCAGTTGGTTAAGCATCGGACTCTTGGTTTCCACTTAAGTCATTATCTCAGGGTCATGAGATCCAGCTCCTTTGGACTTAGCGCTCAGCAGGGAGCCTGCTTGGGATTCTCTCTCCCTCTCCTTCTGCCCCTTCCCACTGCTTGTTCTATAAATACATACATACATACATAAGACCTTTAATAAAATATAAAATAAAATACAAGGAGCTGATGGCAAAAGCACATTTTAACATTCTAAAGCATGAACAAGTGGGAATACTTCCTCAAATTCAAGAGTTTCAACATACTAAAAACAATATGTAAGACATCCCGTTAACAGAATAAAGGTCAAAAATAACATCACTTGAACTGATGTGGAAAAAGAATTTGACCATATTCAACACTGTTTCATGATAAAGACACTCAACAAAATAGAAAGAGAAGGTAAGCACCTCAATGTAGTAAAGGCCATATATGAAAATCTTAAAGGTAACATCATACTCTAGTTAAAGACTGAAAGCTTTTCTTCCATGATCAGGTAGAAGAGAATGAAGCAAATTCAACACTTCCATTCAACATACTACTTGATATTTCACGTAGAACAATTAGATGGCAAAAATAAATAAAAGGCATCCAAATTGGAAAAGAAAAAGTAAAATTATTTCTGTTCACAGATGATATACTCTTATATATAGAAAAGCCAAAAAGAATCCACATTTTAAAAACTTTTTTAGGGGTGCCCAGGTGGGTCAGTTGGTTAAGCAGCTGCTTTCAGCTCAGGTCATGATCCCAGGCTCCTAGGATCAAGCCTCATGTCAGGCTCCCTGCTCAGCGGGAAGTCTGCTCCTCTCTCTCTCTCTCTACCCCTCCCCCTGCTCATGCTCTCTCTCTCTCAAATAAATATTTTTTTAAATAAATAAATAAAATAAAAACCATTTAAAAGCCAAACAAATTTTACAAAGTTTCAAAATACAAGGTCAACATGTAAAGATTAGTTGATTCTACTAAAAAAAACAACCAAAAAATTAAGAATATAATTACATTTATGGTAGCATCACAAAGAATGAAATGCTTAAGATTTAACATGATAGAGATAAAATCTTATGTGATGAAAATTATAAAATATTGCAGAGGTAACTAAAGACAAAATAAGTAGGAAAACATCTATGGTGTTGAATTAAAATCTAATGGTATTGGAGTAACATACATAATATTATTAAGATGTCAATAATACCCAATGTGATGGACAGATTCAAGGCAATCTCTCTCAAAATCCCAATGACAGGGCGCCTGGGTGGCTCAGATGGTTAAGCGTCTGCCTTCGGCTCAGGTCATGATCCCAGGGTCCTGGGATCGAGTCCCGCATCGGGCTCCCTGCTCCTTGGGAGCCTGCTTCTCCCTCTGCCTCTCTCTCTCTCTCTGTCTCTCATGAATAAATAAATAAAATCTTTAAAAAAAAAAAAAAATCCCAATGACATTTTTGCCAAAAGGATCAAAACCCATATTATAACATTCATACAGAATGTCACAGAGTATCACGTATCCAGAATCTTTTTTTTTTTTTTTAAGATTTTATTTATTTATTTGACAGAGAGAGACACAGCGAGAGAGGGAACACAAGCAGGGGGAGACGGAGGGGGAGAAGCAGGCTCCTCGCAGAGCAGGGAGCCCGATGCAGGGCTCAATCCCAGGACCCTGGGATCATGACCTGAGCCGAAGGCAGACGCTTAACGACTGAGCCACCCAGGTGCCCCCAGAATAATCTTTTTTAAAAAAGATTTTATTTAGGGGCGCCTGGGTGGCTCAGTTGGTTAAGCGACTGCCTTCGGCTCAGGTCATGATCCTGGAGTCCCTGGATCGAGTCCCGCATCGGGCTCCCTGCTCGGCAGGGAACCTGCTTCTCCCTCTGACCCTCCCCCCTCTCATGTGCTCTCTCTCTCTCGTTCTGTCTCAAATAAATAAATAAAATCTTTAAGAAAAAAAAAAAGATTTTATTTATTAATTTGTGAGAGAGACAGAGAGAGCGAGAGAGCACAAGCAGGGGGAGCGGCAGGCAGAGGGAGAAGGAGCCTGATGTGGGGCTCGATCCCAGGACCCTGGGATCATGACCTGAGCCAAAGGAAAACAACCGACTGAGCCACCCAGGCGTCCCACATATCCAGAATAATCTTGAAAATCAGTACCTTGGAGACATCACACTTCCTGATGTTAAGCATATTACAAAGCCAGAGTAAGCAAAAGAATTTAAGAGGCATGATAAATAAGGAACACTGGAACAGAACAAAGAGCTCAGATATAAACTCTCATTTCAAAGGAACTTCAACAAGACCTCCTGCCTATACCACAGAATAGATAAAAGACAGCATCTTAAAACAATGGTGTTGAGAAAATCAGATGCCTACATGATAAGAATGATGATGGACTCCTACTGAAGACCACACACAAATATTAACTCAAAATGGGTCGAACACTTAATTAAACATAAACATATAAATATAAAGCTCCTAGAAAAAAAAAGAGAAAAAGCTACGTGACTTTTGATTTGACAATGATTTTTTAGATATGACACCCACGTTGGAGGCCACAAAATTAAAAATAAACCAGTGAGATTATAACAAACATAAAAACCTGTACACAGTAAAGGAAAGAATGGAGTGAAAACAGAAACTACAGATGGGAACAAATTTTTACAAAGCACCCGTGTGTAAAAAGGTTAATATCCAGAATTTATAAAGTAATGATACAACACAACATCCGAAACAACCTGAATAATAAATGGGTAAAGCACTGAATAGACATTAATCAACCCAAAAGGTACACACATGGCCAAGATGCATATAAAAGATGTTCCAAATCTGATAAATGATTTGTGAATTACAAATGAGAAACAACGAGGTATCACTTCACATGCAACAGGATGACCATTATGAAACATATCAAAATTAACATGGCTTGGTAACTGATGTGGAGAAGTTAGAACTCATATGCACCATTGCAGGGAAGATAAAATGGTGGAACCAGTGTGAAAAACAGCATGGAGATTCTTCAAAAAATTAAAAACAAAATTATTCTATGATCTACCCATCCCACTTTTGGGTTTATATCCAGAAGAATTCAGAGGAAGATCTGGAATTGGTATTTGCACATCCACATCCACTGCAGCTTGACCCACAAAAGCGAGTAACAGGTAGAACCCACCCAAATGCTAATGGTTAGGTGGATGGATGAAGAAAATGCAGCATACACATACCATGGGATATTTTTCAACTCTGAAAAAGAAACCGATTTTGTGACATGATACAACTTGGGTAAAGCTTGAAAACATTATTTTTAGTGAAATAAATGACTCACAAAGAGACAGATACTACAGGATTCCACTGAGGTGAGATGGATCCATTGTGGTGACTGCTCAGAAAAAAAAGCTGACCGCTTATTCAAGCACTGCAGAGACTGCACAGCTGCAGACAAACATCGGGGAAAATAATATATCATGGGTTCCAAAGAAGAAACAACAGAGCATTTTTTAACTGGGATATTTAAAAAACTCAGACATTACACATCCCCAGAATATGTTTGACAGGCCCCAGGATTATGCAGGACTATGCAGGCTAATGCACAGCTGAGTGTTATTTTTATTCTCCAGTACAAAGCAAGTCTATAAAGCCTGGGGCCAGAGGCTGTTTTTTATTTAATCCCCAAATCTCAGCAAAAGATCACAGGCATACAAAGAAACAGAAAAATGTGTTCTAATCAAAGGACCAAAATAAAACTCAAGACTGGCTCTAAATTAATAAGGAATATTCATTACCTGACAAAGATTTCAAAACAATGATCACTAAGGTGCTCATGGAGAAAGAGAAAACAAATAGGTAGATAAATGATAACTGGAAACGGTACATGACCAAAATAAAAATCCAAACAGACAGAAAGTATAAAAAACAACTCAACAGAAATTGGGAGCTAAGAGTTCAATAACTGAATTTAAAAATACACAACCGGGTCAGAAACAGATTTCACCAAGCAGAAGAAAGAATCAGACATATTAAAGGCCCCTTGTTTTAAATTATCCATTGTCGGGAACAAAGAAAATATGGAAAAGGACAGAGCCTAAGGGACTCACGGGACACTGACATTGGAGCATTTTACATATTAAGGAGGTCCCCACAAAAAAGAGAGTGAAATGGGGCAGAAAACTTACATGAAGAACTAAGGGTTTACACCTCCCACAATTATGGAAAGAAAGAGACAAATTCAAGTAACTCAGTGAATTCTATGTAGGATAAATGTCAAGACATGAACACAGCAACACATCGTAATTAACCTATCAAAAAGTACACGTGAAAAGAGAATTTTGAAACAGTATGACAAAAGCAATCCATCTTGTACAAGAGAGCTCCTATGAAATTAGTCGGATTCTCAGCAAATCCCAAGAGGTGCATGGGATAATATATTAAAGCAATGAAAAAAAAAATACACACACACACACACACACACACACACCAAGAATACTCTATCTGGCAAAACTATCCTTCTAATATGGAGAAAAGAAGGCTTTCCGAGGTAAAAACCCTGGAAGTTTACCACTAGATCTGCCCTCCAAGAAACCCTAAAGGGAATTCTTCTACTTGAAGTAAAAGGATTCTAAACACTAACTAAAACCACATGAAAATATAAAGCTCTCAGGTAAATGCAAATATTTACACAAATATAAAATGTGAAGTACAATAATGAGGTAGCACAAATCAATTTTATTTCTGCTACAGAATTTCTTTAAAAATAAAAGCATAAAAATCATAAATCTAGGTTATAGAGTATACAACATAAAACATAAATTTTGGAATATCAGTAACATAAAGTGTATACAGGGGTGGTGATCCTCAGTAGTAGAACTCTGGATGCAATTGACAATATCAGTTTTAAATGGTTTGTGATAGGGGCGCCTGGGTGGCTCAGTCATTAAGCGTCTGCCTTTGGCTCAGGTCATGATCCGAGTTCTGGGATCGAGCCCCGCATCGGGCTCCCTGCTCAGCGGGGAGCCTGCTTCTCCCTCTCCCACTCCCCCTGCTTGTGTTCCCTCTCTCGCTGTGTCTCCCTGTCAAATAAATTTTAAAAATCTTAAAAATAAATAAATAAAAATAAATGGTTTGTTATACTTTTAAGAGGTTTTAAATAATCTCCATGGTAGCCACAAAGAAAACACCTACAGAAGACACAAAAATGAAATGAGAATGGTATCAAAGCATTTCATTACAAAAATCAAAGAAACAAAAGGGAACACAGTAACAGAAGAAAAATGGGATAAAAGAGCTACAAGATGTACAGAAAACTATTTAAAAATGGCAAGAGTAGCTCTTCCCTTTGAGGAATTACTTTCACAGTAAATGGATTAAACTCCTCCGAAGACAGGATGTCTGGGTAGCTTAGTCATTAAGCATCTGCCTTCGGCTCCGGTCACGATCCCAGGGTCCTGGGATCGAGTCCCACATCGGGCTCCCTGCTCAGTGGAGAGTCTGCTTCTCCCTCTGCCTGCAGCTCCCCCTGCTTGTGTTTCTTTGGAAAAAAATTTTATGCGTGGTATGGCCTGACTAAGATTGGGATGAAACAGTTTTAAAAGTACATGGGTATAAGATGGACATTCGGCTTTCACCCCGTTAGAAAGACATAGTTTTCCTGAATTGTTGGTCATCTCTTGGTAAGAAATTGTAAACAGGGGGCACCTGGGTGGCTCAGTTGGTTAAGCGACTGCCTTCGGCTCAGGTCATGATCCTGGAGTCCCGGGATCGAGTCCCGCATCGGGCTCCCTGCTCGGCAGGGAGTCTGCTTCTCCCTCCGACCCTCCTCCCTCTCATGCTCTCTCTCTCATTCTCTCTCTCTCAAATAAATAAATAAAATCTTAAAAAAAAAATTGTAAACAAAGTTTTTTTTCCCTTCTTTATCTGCCCAGAAAACCAGAGTTTCTATGTTTTCTATTTATTGGGTCTTTGTTTACTTTAGAAAGTTAAAACTTCTCAATATTATAGGAGGTAAGTTTTGCTAACAACTATGTAACATATGGAACCACTGATTGCCACCCTGGTTAAATAAATAATTAAAGGATTTTATCCCCCTAAAGATTTTATTTATTTATTTGAGAGACAGAGTATGCACGAGAGAGAGAAAGAGAGAAGAAGCAGGGGGTAGGGGCAGAGGGAGAGGGAGAAGCTGCTGTGCTTATGTAAATAATTAGACCAAATTTGTTCAACTTGGAATTCTGTTACAAATGAACTAATGCGCATTTCAGTACCTTTGATGGAAATGAGGGTGATTTTAGAGAGAAACACTATGTTTTAATAACACATGCTTGTGGATGTCAGATTGTAGTTCTGATTATCCGTTTGTTTGCCTATAAAATAGGGCTGGATCCTGAACTCTACTGGCTTCCTCAAAAATCTGGTTATGACTCTCCAAACTGAGGTTTCTAATTTTCTCTCATTCTCTTGACTTGGAATCACTGAGAACTACAACCACCCTTTTTCCTGGAGCCCTGCAAACCAAACAACTGAGGTGAACTTCACAGAACCTGCCACACGGCCCGTGTTTACACAATGTTCATGCCTGTTGCTGTATGGGCCACTTGGAAAGACCCCCAGAGACATGTGAAGAACAGGCCAGCACAACCTATCGGACTGCCTCTGCCTGTTCCTACTGCACTGGAGGGGGCCTCAAGCCTGACATGTGAAAATCCCCTTAGTGGAGGCGCCCGGGTGGCTCAGGTGTTAAGCATCTGCCTTCGGGTCATGATCCCGGGGTCCTGGGATCGAGTCCCAGGTCGGGCTCCCTGCTCAGAGGGAAGCCTGCTTCTCCCTCTCCTCTGCCCCTCCCCACTGTTCATACACACACACTCTCTCTCTCTCACATAAATAAATAAAATCTAAAAAAAAAAAAAAGAATCCGCCTCCATGACGCCTCCTGAAATGAGACAACTGTTCAACTGAACTAAGCTATTTTGAAGACAAAGACTGGTTCGTAAGATAGTAACCAAACTTCTTACCTAAGGCTCAGAGCGGAACATTTAAACTCCAGCTAGAAGGAAACAATGTTGATCTATGATGTTTTTCCAAGAAAAATTTTGTCAAAAGGGGAGATTTTGCAATTGCCACTAACTCCCTCCCAACCTATAATGCATGATCCACTAAAAGACAAGTTGTAGATTTTATATACCAGTATATTCACGATAGTCCTACACTGAAATCCATCCACATGCCTCTTAACAGTAAAATGATGCCATCAACTGTTTGATATTCACACAATGGACCTGGATCCATCCATTCTGATGAATGATGCACAGCAACATGCAGTAGTTCACAAACAACATATGGAAAGAAAAAAACCAAATACAAAAGAATTCCCATGGCCCGATTACATTTATACAAAGTATAAAAATGAAGATAGCAATCTAGTGCCTTACATGTTAAGAGTGCTGAACTTTGGGGAAAGTCCCTGAGGAGCTAAAGAAAAGTATTACAGGACCAAAAATATTCTCTTTCTTGATCTCAGTGGTTTCTGGAGATGTAATCAGGTTGCAATTCTCCATTCAGCTCTTTATGATTTGTACAAGTGACTTTATTTTTTAAAAAAAACATACTCATCATTACAAAAAACAATTGGAAGTAAACAGATTAGTGTCACAATACACTTAAATAGACAATATATAAAATTAAAGATAGGAAGTAACTTCACACTGTGACTGGTTTTTAAAAGCGTGTTCTAGGCGCCTGGGTGGCTCAGTCGTTAGGCGTCTGCCTTCGGCTCGGGTCATGATCCCAGGGTCCTGGGTTCGAGCCCCACATCGGGCTCCCTGCTCAGCGGGAAGCCTGCTTCTCCCTCTCCCGCTCCCCCTGCTTGTGTTCCTTCTCTCGCTGTGTCTCTCTCTGTCAAATAAATAAATAAAATCTTTAAAAAAAAATAAAAATAAAAATAAAAGCGTGTTCTAATTTTTAGCTTAAATCATATGAGATGCTGAGAACAGAACGTTCCAAGTAACAGAGTAATATGTAGAATTATTTTCTTAAAAAGCACACAGGAAAAATCAAGAAAGAAGTAACAGACTGGGTGTAAGGAAAAGCATAAAAAAACGGATAAATCCTAACCCCACTATATCCATTAGAATACACAAACAAATAAATAAATAAACCAAATGTTCCTGGTACCATCAAACTTTGCTTGAACATATTCCCCTGGAATATTCCTAGAGCTATAACTAAAACATGAGGATTAAAGTGAAAACAAAAACAAAAACACGTTTTTAATGCAGTGATAACCAATCAAACAACCAAAATGGCAGTATGAATATTATATAGAATAATCTTTAACACTAAAGGAGTTTGTCACTGTTATCAATAGTGTTATCTTTCAATATCTAAATGTACACTCCTTCTTGGAAAACAAGTCTACATGATGGAAAACAATCTATGTGTATATGTATGTAAGATATAAACACACACATGCATATAGGTATGTAGGAAATACTGATTTTAGCTCATGAGACATAAAAGCATTGATCACAGAGGGGTGACATCATCCAAGATGGTGAAATGGGTAGTTCCCACTTCAGTCTTTCTCACAGAACGCTCAACTAGCAACTATCCACACAAGACACCACTGGGCAAATCTCAGTACTCAGGAGTGAGGCTGAAGCACCACCTCGACCACAGACACCAAGACTTCTACCTCTTGGGACGCCTGGGTGGCTCAGACGTTAAGCGTCTGCCTTCAGCTCAGGTCATGATCCCAGGGTCCTGGGATCGAGGCCCACATCGGGCTCCTTGCTTCTCCCGCTGCCTGCCGCTTCCCCTACTTGTGTTCTCTCTCTCTCGCTCTCTCTGACAAATAAATAAAATCCTTAAAAAAAAAAATGACTTCTATCTCTTGCTATTATGAAGACACATCCAGATTTTGATGAACTGCCAGCGTTTTCTCCTCAAACAGCAGTGGGTAAAACTACTGAAAATTGAGAATGTTCCTCTGTTTTATTTGAATGCAAAGAATGATGAACACATACTTCATGGTGACTTTTACCAGTGTTATAGGTCACGCACAAACAGCATCTCCATTTAGATTTTCTTCACACTGCACATTAGTGTCCTTAACTTTCCATGGAAAAGTAGGTATTGAATGGATTCTTACTATATAAATGCCCCTCATATCTGTGAGACAGCAACAAACAAATGACTTTAAATGCACACTAGCAATAAAGGCATGAAATAATTTAAGAGTAAAGTTAATGGTATTTGCCATTCAAAAATACTCAAATATGGTCAAAAGAAAAAAGAAAGACACACTGTCTTAAAGTGGGGCTTTCCTCGAGATGTTTCATATCCTCAGTCTCTTCTGGCACTAAAATTTCATTATGGGTAATTGTCCCACTTCGGTTATATCCATCATAAAATCCTTCCTGCCCTTTTCTACCCTCCTCCCTCCCCAGGCACAGCCCCAGTCACTCATTAAGTATAAATACTCAGGGCCACAGCTTTCATATCTTTCCATATCACTCTATGGAAAGAATATTGTCTTTGCCAATAAGCCTAGGGCTTCAGAAGATATAACTGAAAGACACCTGGTAATTATCCCACTTACTACACTTAACGTAAATAGACATTAAAATGCTAATGTACAAAATTAATACCCGTCATAGGACATCAGCAGAATGGAGAAATAAGAACCACCAGGACTTTGCTCCTCCATGGGGGCGAAAATGGACCAAACTACCTTTGTCAGTGCTCCAGAAGCCAGTCAGGAGACCACAGCACCATAGGCAGACACAAAATGAAGGAGAGTCACACTGAAGAGACCAGAATTTTGTTACACTTGCCTTCAACAGTTGTTCACGCTGCATAGCATTCCATAACAAGACTGTGAGAAAACTCTCCCCTCTCCTCAGGAGAGAAAGACGTAAGTGACCTCTTACATTTAATGATCTGGCTTTTGCAGCTGCCTGATAGACCTCTAACTCTCGTGCATGACGTGGAGGGCTGAGGGCACCCTCTGGATGCACTATGGTGGCCGCTCAGAGAAAACCCGAGTACTTGTTCAAACAGCAGAGAAACGGCAGAGCTGAAGGCAAACATCAGGGAGAGGAAGGTATCATGGGCTCCAAAGAAGGAAAAAAAAACAAAAACACTTTTACAACTGGAAAATTACAAAAACTCAGATATTACATATCCCCAAAGCATGTTGACAAGCCCCAGAATTAGCAGCACAGCTGACTGTTATTTGTGTTCTCCTGTTAAAGTAAGTACATAAAGCCTGGGACCAGAGGCCATTTCTTTTGTTTGTTTGTTTTAATTCCCAAATCTCAACAAAGGATCACAAGGCATACAAAAAAAAAAGAAAAAAAAACAGAAAAATAAGTCCCAATCAAAGGAACAAAATAAAGACCCCAGACTGGCCCTAAATAAATAGAGAACTATTAAATGCCTACAAAGAATTCAAATAACCATGAGAAAGATGCTCATACAGGAAGAGAAAAGAGATAGGAAAATAAATGATATCAGGAAAACTATGCATGATCAAAACAAAAATCCAAAGAGGTAGAAAGTATAAAAGACAACAAAACAGAAATTGGGAGGGGCGCCTCAGTGGCTTAGTCGTTAAGCATTTGCCTTTGGGTCAGGTCATGATCCCAGGGTCCTGGGACTGAGCCCTGCATCGGGCTCCCTGCTCGGCGGGAGGCCTGCTTCTCCCTCTCCCACTCCCCCTGCTTGTGTTCCCTCTCTTGCTGTGTCTCTCTCTGTCAAATAAAAAACAAAAACAAAAACAGAAATTGGGAGCTAAACAGTACAATTACTGAATTTAAAAATAAACTGGGGACGCCTGGGTGGCTCAGACGTTAAGCGTCTGCCTTCGGCTCAGGTCATGATCCTAGGGTCCTGGGATCGAGCCCCACATCAGGCTCCCCACTCAGTGGGAAGCCTGCTTCTCCCTCTCCCACTCCCCCTGCTTGTGTTCCCTCACTCCCTATGTCTCTGTCAAATAAATAAATAAAATCTAAAAAAAAATAAATAAATAAACTGAAGAATCAGCAACAGACTTGATTAAGCGGAAGAAAGATTCAGACTTTTTTTTTTTTTTTTTAAGATTTTATTTATTTATTTGAGAGAGACAGAGCGAGCATGAGCAGGCGGAGTGGCAGGGCAGAGGGAAAGGAAAAAGCAGGCTCCCCACCAAGTAGGGAGCCCGATGCGGGGCTCGAGCCCAGGACGCTGAGATCATGACCTGAGCTGAAGCAGACGCTTAACCAACTGAGCCACCCAGGCATCCCAAGATGTCTGATTCTTTCTGGGGCACCTGGGTGCCTCCCCTCTACCATCTCTCTTTCTCTCAAAAAATAAGAAAAAAAAACAAAACAGCAAACAAAAACATGTATTATTAAAAAAGAATTCTTCTATTTTACTATAATTTTAAACTGTGACTGTGCATGTATGAAAAGCAAGCATTTTGAATCATTGCTATGTCCTATATGGCAGTAAAACTGTGAAGGAAATTCATTATGATCAGTCATAAAAATCTCTAATGGAAAATTTTATGAACAAGCACTTAAAAGACATTAAAGAAATGTATTATGTTATTAATATGTTCCTCCTACTCTTACAAAGAATGTAAAGCTGTGATCCATTCTTTAGAACCAAGCAAACAAACAAAAGCCCTTTATTTCTAAATAAACACAGAGGGGCGCCTGGGTGGCTCAGTCATTAAGCGTCTGCCTTCGGCTCAGGTCATGATCCCAGGGTCCTGGGATCGAGCCCCGCATCGGGCTCCCTGCTCGGCGGGAAGCCTGCTTCTCCCTCTCCCACTCCCCCTGCTTGTGTTCCCTCTCTCGCTGTGTCTCTCTCTGTCAAATAAATAAATAAAATCTTTAAAATAATAAAATAAATATTTGGGATTAAATTCAGATACATTCTTAGGAATAGAAGAAGAAAAACCTGAAGATTAATTTTTCCTGAAATAAATTACATGAACAAAACTTTTTTTTTTAATATGGGACTTTTACTAATTATATAGTTCATTTCTTATAAAGCACATGCCTTTGTCATAGCAGAACTTCTCATTTCAAAATCAAGTGAATCTCCTATAAAAGTAATCAGAAAGTGAAAATAGGACACAGTCACAGGAAATTCATATTAAACTTGACAAGATTATAAAATGATGCAATTATTAAGAAATAAGGTAACAACTGGGCCATTATGTACTAAGTACTAAGTGTTCTAGCTCCCCTATGGCATTACCTTATGTAGGAACTCTGGGATACAAACAGAAACATTAAATTGAGGAATTGGATCCCATTGAGTTGTGATTTCTACTCTTAGTCCAGACAAGAGAAAGGAAATTGTGAAGGGAAATGAAGTGTTAGATTTTCTCATTTTAGGGAGGTGCTTTGTTATTTGAAGAAATTACTGTCTCTATTTTGTACAGTTATGTTTAAAGCTTCCATAAAATTGGAAATCATAAAGCAGAAAAGAGGTGAAATCTGTCTCCACTGTTCCTGGGATTTCTGCACCAAGCCCCAATATGCCCACCACTCCCCGCACACACCTCTGACATGAGGCAAAACAGAACTTAGAAATGGTCTAACAGAGTTCCTCAGAAATAGGCAGATTTTTCCTATAACAGATTTCCCCAGGCCTCCAAAAGCCATGGAAAAGCACTCAGATCATGAAGGCCTTCACCATCCAAGTGGAGGGTGTTGTCTATGCTGTGAATGTGATGGAAGAGCACTAGAGCTGAATGAGAATCCTCATAGGATGTAAGAGCATGATGAGTGTTGGGACAGGGGGTGTCCCTCTGACAGCAAGAGAAATACACCAAGGCTTCTCAAACGTATTTCTATTCAAAGAGAGCTACCCAAACCACAGTGTAAGGTCTAGCTTTCTCCTTGACCTTTGGGCCTCACCTCTGTCATCTGCTTTATTCATTCCCACCTACCTGGGTGGATGGCTACTGTCTCCTTTCCCTTCACATCCCAGAGCTCCCTCTTTTGCTCCAAAAAGATGACCAGGTCTGGCTTTGACACAACAAGACCTGTTTATTAGAAAAAAGGAATGAGTATTGCTAGAGATTCTAGCTTTCAATCCAGTATTATGCTCACTAGAGAAGAGAAGACACTGTAGAATTCTAGAAAATGACTTCCCAGAAGCTGTGGTCTAACAGCCCACTGAGAACATAAAGGAGGGATTTGTAATGTTCAGATCTTGGATTCCACTTCCAAGTACTACACACAATAATAAGGAGTGGAAATTGGAGTTTAGATGTGGGCAGTACCATTTTATGCCCCTCAATATTTAGAATCGCCACTAATCTACAGAAATGATGATGTTACCTTAAGGAAGGGGAAGCTAAAGCTGGAAAGGAAACATGAAGATTTTTCTCTCCACCTATAAACCCTTACTTACTTCCCTTACTGCAGCCATCTGAATCCCAGTCGTGGAAAGAAGAATCTTCCAAGAGACGGTCTTCAAGGGAAGGAAGAAAACCCTGAGTGTGGTTTGGGAAGTCTGGAAGGAAGTTATCCTCACCCAAGAAGAGAAGGTTTCCATAGTTCTCTAACATCACATCCCTGTACAATTCCCGCTGAACGAGGTTCAGGCATCCCCACTCCTCCTGAGAGAATTCTATGGCCACATCCCTGAATGTCAGCAGTCCCTGCAATAAATACCACAGTTAACCAAGTGGCCATTGACAGAGTTCACAATGGTTCCTAAGATGAAAGAGGGAGTTAATGTCACCAGCTAGACCCACGACCTAACCTTTACTGCTCACCTGCTAGTACCCCTTGAATTTGTCCCAAATTTTCTTTAAGCTCTTTTTCCCAGCCTTTTTTTTTTTTTTAAGATTTTATATATTTATTTGACAGACAGAGACACAGGGAGTGAGGGAACACAAGCAGGGAGAGGGGGAGAGGGAGAAGCAGGCTTCCCGCTAAGCAGGGAGCCTGATGCGGGGCTCGATTCCAGTACCCTGGGATTATGACCTCAGCCGAAGGCAGAGGCTTAACGACTGGACTGGAGCCACCCAGGCACCCCTCCAGCCCATCTTTAAATTCAGGCAAAAAAAACTCCAGGGACATAGTTTCCCACAATGGAAACAAAAACTACTACACAAGTAGTAAATACTACCCTGACTAAATGCTCCAGCACCCAGACCACCCAGACCAGTTTGGGCTTAACTGCCAACTCACACTTGCGCAGATGCACCTCGGAGTGACCCATGGAGTGACCTACAGTTACCTTTACCTCATTATAATACTAAATTCTCCCCCAAGGAGGAGTACAAAGCTCATTTACATAACACACAAAGTGTGGTTAGAATGGTTTCCTTAAAGCAGACGCATGACCTTATGCCCACCTCTTCATAAGATGACAAGGCTGCCCTTTCTAAATATTCATCCTAAGCCTAAATAAAAGGGACTCATTCACTCTTGCTCTGGGAGTCTTGGCTTTGGAAATTATTCCCTGTGATCTCCTTATTTACTATAAATAAATTCTCCTTTGTGTGACAACTCCACTGTGTAGTTTCTGTCTGTGAATCACCGGGAAGCAAATTCACTTTAGTTCAGTTACAAATTTGGCGATCCAGATGGGACAGGTGTCTTTCCCAGGTTCTGGCCTCTGGTTCCCTGGCTTCCAACAGATGAAGCAGTGAGCACCACAAGCTCACCCCGGCTAAACTGTTCAAGTTACTGGGGCCGGGGGTAGATTCCCTGAGGGAGGAAGGGGGCTCTCACTCTTCGTGCCTGTGACTGCCAGCCTGGGGTTCTGACATCACCTGAAATCCAGCATCCACTCTGACTACTATTACTCAGAAGGACTTCTGTTGGGGTAAGTTAACAACAGGTATGTGACACGGCTTTTTTTTTTTTTAAGATTTTAATTATTTATTAGAGAGAGAGTGAGATCACAGATCATGAGCAGGGGGAAGGGTAGAGGGAAAAACAGACTCCCCGCTGAGCAGGGAGCCCAATGAGAGGCTCGAGCCCAGGACCCTGGGATCATGACCTGAACTGAAGGCAGACGCTTAACCACTGAGCCACCCAGGCGCCCTGTGACACAGCTTTGAGGTAAACTAGAGTTGTCTCACAAAGTCTGGGCAAGCCAGCATATTAGGTCAGAATACTCTGGGGAAATTGAATACTCATTCAACTTGAGTCTAGACATCCCTGATGACAGATCACAGGATTCAGCCTTTCACAGGCTTGGGATGATCTAACCTAGCAAAATGGGAGTGACCTAACGGAGACTAGTCTAAGGTCTGTGAGATTGAAACCTCCATCTCACCTGGTTGTTTGGTCTGTCTGTTGTTCCCAGTTTAAATGTCCACCCTGGCTGCTTGGTCCGTAAGCACTTCCTCCTTTCCCTTAACCCTGAAAAAAGGAGGCAGCAACTCCCTGGGTCACTGGAAGCATGCACTTGGCACAGTAAGAGTTCTATTTAGCTGGTTAAAAGACAAATGCTTGTTTAAAAAAAAGGGGGGGGGGCATTCTAAAATCCACAAAAATATAAAGTAACCCAAATTTTTTCACATCTACATATCTGGGGTCATTTTTGTAAATTAAAGTTTAAGCTTGTTGGTTTAACTAAAATAGACCTGTCTTTTGGACAATGCCAGGGGAGGATTGGTGAACAGACTTTACTGTAATGCCAATGGCCCCCGGTGTTTGTAGATACATTCACTGGATGGACTAAGGCCCTTCCCTGAAGGACAGAAAGAACTAACAAAGTAACTAGGCCCTTAGTAAAGGAGAAAATTCCTCAATTTCAGTTGCCAAGGTCAATCCAGAATGACAATGAGCCAGGCTTTATATCCAAAATCATTTGAGGTGTCATGTAGAGGTTACACTCTGCCTGGAGACTCAGTCTTCCGGGAAGACAGAACGGGAGAGCAGAACCCTAAACCAGACTCTGGCAAAGTTGTGCCAGGAAACAGGAACATTGGTTAAAGTTACTACCAACAGCTCTCACCAGAGTGAGAGCTACCCCAAAGGGCAAACTAAAATCTTGGCCCATTTGGGATGACGTACGGGAGGGCTTTCCAAAATGCCCTGACTCCTTCTCACCTCCAGACCCACAGGTTTCTCAAGCCATTAAGCGTATAATTAATCTCTGACAGGTGATGGATACACTCAACAAATATGAAAATTTTTCCTCCCTCTACCCACTGAAATTAAGCTTCACCCAAATGAAACTGGGGACTGTAGTAATACCCGGTGCATGTGGTTAACATGCTCTTCCTTCCCGTTAGAGGGAGCCCTACCTTGAATCCACCCTAGGAGAGTAAAACAGGCATCTACCCAGAGACCCGGGGGCGGGGCGGGGGGGGGGGCGGTTACTAGCACCAGGTAACAACAAATATTCCTGTGAGCCATTCACTGACCTGAAACTTCTGTTGGAGAAGCTCACAAGGTTAGTAGAGCCTCAGTGCGTAAGGGCTCTCAAATTTAAACCCTAACAATCTCTATCCGTAGGACACTAGTTCTGCTGTTCTGGTTTCTTCAGCCTTATTGTTTGCTGCCAGGCCCCTTTAACAGATTAAATCATTCTGACTGTTGAGTAATAAATACCACAGTTTATTGTTAATACATGGCAAATAGATGCCCTAGACCCCTCTGACTTGGTCTGATTTTACAATGAACACCTTTTTTCTTTTTTTTTTAAGATTTTATTTATTTGAGAGAGAGTGAGCAAGCGGGGGTGGGGGAGGAGGAACAGAGGGAGGGAATCTCGAGCAGACTGCACTGAGCGCAGAGCTTGATCGCTTACCAGAAAACAGTGGATTTATATAAATTATAAGCTATACGTAGCATCCATGCCCTGTAATGTCTAGTGTACTTATTTGTTTTGGGGGGCTTTTTTAAAGACTTATTTATTTTAGACAGAAAGAGAGGAAGAGAGAGTGTGAGCGGGGGGAGGGGCATTGGGAAAGAATCTCAAGCCGACTCCCCAGTGAGCGTGGGAGCCAGATGCTGGGCTCAATCCCACGACCCTGAGATCATGACCTGAGCCGAAATCGAGAGCCGGGCACTTAACCAACTAAGCCACCCAGGCGCCCCACAATGAACACCTTAATTTTACTTGTTGTCACTATTATCCTAGAGATGCTAAAAGCTATAAACACAGTGGGCCATCCCTGGGGGATAAATTCCCTAGTAAATGTCAGTAGGACTATTAACAAAGAAACTAACACAACACTGCTCTTACTGCTGTTTGGACCCTGCGTACTTAACTGCTTGGTGCAATTTGTGTCCAAGCACACTGAGGCTATAAAATTACAAATGGTAGTAACACGGGGATATGAGCAGCTTGGGGTTAAACCTGGACACCCACAAGCATATCTAAAGCTAGCGGAGGAAAAATTCTGCTCCTCAGTCAATCCTTAGGACATGCCCATGTCTAGCAGGAAAGTAGCTCCAAAAGATAGACCTTTTCCTTGTGCCCCTCAGGAATGAGGGGAATAAAACTAGAGGAGGGATCTGTCACCAGCTAGACCCTGAGACCGGACCTTTACTGCCCACCTGCCTGTACCCAGCGAGCTTTGTCCCACATTTTCCTTAAACTCTTCCTTCCAGCTTATCTTTCAACTCAGGCAAAAAACCTGATGGGCACAGCCCCCCAATAATGGAAACTTCCTCAAGGATTAAGGACTAGGCTCTGATAAAGAGCTCCAGTGGCCCAAACCAGTTTGAGCTTAACCTCCAAATCACACCTGCAGATGGACAGTTACCTTTACCTCATGATAATACTAAAGAGGGAGGAGCAGACCCCCTGCTGAGTTGGGCTCTATCCCAAGACCCTGAGATCCTGACCTGGGCCAAAGGCAGACACTTAACCATCTGAGCCACCCAGGCGCCCCCATAAGATAATTTTTAACACACTAATGTGCTCTAGCCCTGAGGTAAGAGGATGGCATATGAACCACAAAACCATTGTAAATACTGTGTTTACCCAAGATAACTTGTCAAACGAAGGCATCAATACAGGCATACACGTTTTTGAGAACTACATTTATATCACACAGGAGAAGTTGTGTCTATTTCTTACATGGAAAGTTTTGGTGGATTACAAATGTACTTATCAAATTCTAATGTGAGTTAGAATTTCACAACAGGCATTGCAGATCTTGCGAAAATGCAGATTCTGTTCCAGACTTCTGGAGTGGGATCGGAGTCTGCATTTCTAACGGAGGCAGGAGCCTATGGGCCAAGGGATACTTTTTTTTTTTTTTTAATAACAAAAAGGTAGAACTCTAAGAATTCTTGGAGGACTTGGAACTGAAGGCATTTTATTTAGCAAGAACGGCACAACAATACTTTTTGAGCATTTACTGGTTACCAGATAGCATTCTAATGACTTTTCATAAATTAATGCACAAAGAAGTAATAATAATCTAACAGAACATGTTCTTTTTATGAGAATATTTTGACAAACATCCAGTACATGGAAGGGATTAGTTTTTAATCCAGGCTGTCTGACCTAGAATCGATCTAAAATGACACCCGGGACAGTAATACAGAGACAAGCCTGCTGCAATCTGAGCAGAGTGATGGAAACAAGAGGGCACCGACACAAAATGGATCTACTTTTTACATTTTATGCACACATCCACACATGCAAAAAGCCATTACATACACATTAAAAGTGACAAGAGTATAAAACTGTCATAGTAACTGAAGAAACATTCTCAATGGCATAAAACTTACAAATCCATGTGTGGATGATGATGCTTCTTTTAATCACACTATAAAGACAAACACACAGAATGCTATAAAGAAAACAGCTACACACTGTATGTTAACTAACTAGAATTTAAATAAAAATCTGGGGGGAAAAAGAAAACCGCTAACATTTCTGAGTCTAGTATTTCACTGAAAGCTTTCTTCCAATAACCATTTATGCTATGTTAGGTTTTAGAATTTTAAGGTACGCAAACATGTTAGTTACGTGATTCTGGTTTTCCTTTTCTGAAAATACAAAGAATAGAGTGTGTCTGAGACATGGGCGTGGAGTGAAACAAATTCGTAGGACAACGGCCTGAATTCTTTACAAACACCACTCCCAGCAGTCCGTTACCTCCGGTGCACAAGAGAGAGAGCCCTCATTTTCCACTGGAAACTACAAGCAAAGAGAAACTCAGAAGAAAGGAGTTTCCAGTTTCAATGTGATGGCTTCTGCACACCTTGCAGTAAAGCCATCCAATCATTATGAATGATTAAGAGAGAAATTCACGTTATATAGGAGGAATCTGGCAGAGAGCACCAAGCCAAGTAAAAGAAGTTACGACCAGCTGTAATAATAAGCAAACTGTTATCATTGCCTGCAGCACAGGGAAGGACTTATTATCATCACTGCCCCCAAATCAAAATTATGAATCTAATTACGAGGAAAGAGTGGATTTATACAAATTACAAGCCACATGCAGCGCCCACATCCTGTAGCGTCCAGTGTATTTTTTTTTTTAACGATTTGAGAGAGAGGGGGCGAGAAAGCGCGAGTGGGGGGAGGGGCAGAGGGAAAGAATCTCAAGCGGACCCCCCGCTGAGCGTGGGAGACCGACGCTGGGCTCAGTCCCACGACCCTGAGATCATGACCAGCGCTGAAATCAAACGTCGGTCTGACACTCAACCGACTGAGCCACCCAAGCGTCCTTCTCGTGTATTTTAAATCGCGCATCTCTCTTGCACGTTCTAAACAGCGAGGCTGTGTCTTTTCCAGAACTTTCGGAGTTATCTGGGACACATACCCATCCTGCCTCTTTGTGCATTTTCTTAATCCCGGTGTACACACAGCCACTCAAGTATCCGGATGCGACCTAACCGTGAAATGTTCCCCTTGACGGACACCCCAGGGCTCGACCGCATCCACGGCAGAAATCTTTTAATTCGGGGCGCCTGGGTGGCTCAGTCGTTAAAGCCTCTGCCTTCGGCTCAGGTCATGATCCCAGGGTCCTGGGATCGAGCCCCGCATCGGGCTCCCTGCTCAGCGGGAAGCCTGCTTTCCCTCTCCCACTCCCCCTGCTTGTGTTCCCTCTATCACTGTGTTTCTCTCTTTCAAATAAATAAATAAAATCTTTAAAAATAAATGAATAAAATAAAATAAAATCTTCCTAAGTTCACAACACTTTGAAACCTTACTCCAAATTAAGAATTGTGTGAGATAGGACGCCTGGGTGGCTCAGTCGTTAAGCGCCTGCCTTCCGCTCGGGTCATGGTCCCAGCGTCCTGGGATCGAGCCCCGCATTGGGTCCCTGCTCAGCGGGAAGCCTGCTTCTCCCTCTCCCGCTCCCCCTGCTTGTGTTCCTCTCTCACTATGTCCCTCTGTCAAATAAATAAATGAAATCTTTAAAAAAAAATAAAATAACCAGTCTAGGGGCGCCTGCGTGGCTCAGTCGTTAAGCGTCTGCCTTCCGCTCGGGTCATGATCCCGGGGTCCTGGGATCGAGCCCCGCATCGGGCTCCCTGCTTCTCCCTCTCCC